>NC_054700.1:4477363-4777363 GCF_016097555.1 Gigantopelta aegis | reverse complement strand
GCAATTATGTTTCAGCTTCATTGTGTGATATTTCTCGTTCCCAGAGGCGGATCTAGGGAGGGGGCCCAGGGGCCCGCCTTTTTCCATAATTTTGCGATAGTTATAATTTTATTACGATCCTCCTCCAATCCTCCCTAAAGTTCACTTGGCATTCCACCTCATGTCACTGGGGCCCCCCTAAATGTATTTTCTGGATCCGCCACTGGTTCCAGCCAGTGCACCACGACTGGTATATCAAATGCCGTGTTATGTGCTACCCTGTCTGTGGGAGGGTGCATATAAAAGATCCCTTGCTACTAATGGGAAAATGTAGCGGGTTTCCTCTCTAAGACTATATGTAAAAAATATCAAATGTTTGACATCCAATAGCCGATGATTAATAAATCAATGTGCTCTTGTGGTGTCGTTAAACAAAACAAACGTTTTGTTGTGTGTAGCCAGTTCTGGCAGTCCTGACAACACCCATTACAAGTGTGCTCTAGTTGTGTCGTTAAACAAAACAAACTTTTTGTTGTGTGAAGCCAGTTCTGGCAGTCCTGACAACACCCATTACACGTGTGCTCTAGTTGTGTCATTAAACAAAACAAACCTTTTTACTTTTTCAAAACATTTTTTATGTCAGAATATATTGTGTCAAAAATACATAATTATCGCTGGTTCAGTCTGTTGTATTCAGTCTTTAGTCGGGACATGCCGAGTTAGCTAAAATAGCCATCAGTTATTTTGGAATGTTTGTAATGAAATTCATTATTTTAATTTGTTTGGGTTGATTTTTTAGTTTTAGTTTTAGTTTTATGGAGTACATTTGCAGTTAACCACCCTTGTGTCAGAGCTTCGCCTCATTTTGTTGTTAATGGCAGTAAACCACGTGCACAGTTATCATCAGTTAGTACTAACAATAACAAGTTTTTTCAAACCAATGTAATCATAAAAAAAAAGATTTCAAGAGGTATTTCCGAATTTAAAAAAAAACCCACTCCAAAAACCCAAATTAGGAACCACATGCATTTCCTAAAGAGGACTATATTAGGATTCTACAAGTAACGACACGACAAACGGTCGTGTGGTGCCGCAATATTTCATCCCAGTCATTAAAAGGGATCTGTAGAATGTAGTTAGCTTAAAAGAATCATCACTTTCAACTGAGAGAAAGACAGATTGAAGGTTTTTGGTTCCTTGTTCATATCACACAGGGGGGGGGGGGGGGGGGGGGAGGGCGGCGCTATATATTAATTATATTTTGTAACTTGGGGCATGCATTAGCTCCCGAGGCCTATGTACGAGTGTATTCCATTAGGTCGGGAATAATACTTCCGTATTTAGGCCAAGAAGGGTTTCCGGTTTGACAAAGGGAATCAAATATTGCAGCGCATCATATAACCCTAACGACTGGCGTGCGGCGGCTTTTCAATCAGAACTCTTCAATATCGATTTCGTCTTAAAGGCACTTGTTCCAGTCTTCAACACTGTACGCTATTTCTGTCTATTAAGAGTAGTTTAAGACGTTTATAGGCAATGCTTGGGATGTAAATTACTGAACATCCGATGTGCTTTTGTCAGTTTAATGTTTATAGGAACACGAAACAATATTAAAATTTGACATGACTAATGAGCGATCGATAGCGTTATTTTTACAGCTGTTGAACTTTTCAACGTGGAATCTATATAGAGTCGAGATGTATATAGGCGTACGGGCTCCCAATTTGTCCTGAATTCAATGAAAATGTCCGAATCTGGATAACAACACTTACTCATATTAGCAATACTGCCAAACAGTTAAATAGGGTTGCAAACGAACCACTATGCATTTTCACATGAAGGGGCGAGACGTAGCCTTGTGGTAAAGCGTTCGCTTGATGCGCGGTCGGTTTGGGATCGATCCCCGTCGCAATGGGCCCACCGACGGGGATCGATCCCAGGCTTTACCACTGGGTTACGTCCCGCCCGTAAAGATGCACAAATATAGTGTTTACAAGGTCATTCAAGGTTGTGTATTGTGGATGATGAATTTTAAGTATTAATGAGCGTAATTCACGGACGGGGTTGTGGGACACCTTTGACCTCTCTCTGAATCTGCCAATGGTTTGATCCAACAACGGCGAGGGTTCCGCCCGTGGCAAATTCAAACAGTGAAACCTGTTAAAATGAGTGCCTGGGTTCCTCGGACCAAATCAATTTCCATTGCCGATAATTTTAACATTTTGTAATAAAGCTGATTTAAGCAGAACTAGCTCCATGTGTTCCCTTTTACAGATAGACGTGCTAAATATGTAAGGTCGGGATTTAGATCAGTCAGCAGATTGCTCGTCTGAGGTGCCTGAACCGTAGGATCGAACCCCGTTGGTAGACAAAAGCGTACGAGCATTCGGGGAGCAAATCCTCAAATTCGGGCAAAATTTATTGACATATTCGGGTGAAATGTGCTAAACTCAGACCTTTTTACCATGTATTTCCATCATTCTACCCGCAAAATTAGTTGTAGTTCATGTAAAAATGTGTTTCCAACTCTATAGAGCTGTTTGGCAGTAATGTTAATAGGAATAAATGTTATCCCGATTCGGACATTTTCCTTTAAGCTGGGCAAAACCCGTCCTGCCCCAGGCACAGCGAAAGCAAGTAGACACTGGGCAAAACCCGTCCTGCCCCAGGCACAGCGAAAGCAAGTAGACACTGGGCAAAACCCGTCCTGCCCCAGGCACAGCGAAAGCAAGTAGACACTGGGGAGCGTGGGGGTTGGGGTGGCGGTGGGGTGGTCTGGCTGAGACAGAAGGCGCAAAGCAAAGTGTCTTGGTGGCTCGGTGTATGCTCTCCCGTACATTTTGAAAACTAGATGTCCTGAAATGCAATTTCTTGCATTCTGCAAGTAAAATTCATCTCTGCCTTAAGATTTACTACCAATAATATTTTTAATTTAGAATTATTGGGCCTGTTCCCCTACTACAAAAATGGGAGCCCGTACGCCTATGTCGACGGATATTTTCCTGCATCCCAACATGTGCCACACGACTGGTATATCATGGCCGTGGTAGAAGGAAGAAGGAAATGTTTTATTTAATGACGCACTCAATACATTTTATTCACGGCTATATGGCGTCAGACATATAGTTAAGGATCACACAGATATTGAGGGAGGAAACCCGCTGTCGCCAATTCATGGGCTACTCTTTTCGATTAGCAGCAAGGGATCTTTTATATGCACCATCCCGCAGACAGGATAGTACATACCACGGCCTTTGTTACATCAGTTGTGGAACACTGGCTGGAACGAGAAATAGCCCAATGGGGCCATGGCCGTGGTAGATGCTGCCCAGTCTCTTGGCAAATGCATTATAAAAGATCTTTTGCTGCGGGTGGGAAAAAAACAACAACGCATCTTCGTATTATATCCCAGTGGTGTCTTTAAATAAAACAAACAAACAAATTTAGCTAAAAGTGCGTTTATTTTTCCCTTGGTGACTAAAATACAAAATACTTGGAACACTTTTTAAATTTTATTTTATTTTTTTAAAAGAGTTTAAAATAATTACACCATTTACGTTTTCTTTATAGTCACGTGGCTTGATAAGAGTAGGCCCATAACGAGTAACATTATAAGTACAGAATATTTTCAACAAACCTTTTATACAATTACAAAATATTAATACTTCAAATACTTATAAAAAAAAAATTGAAAAAAGGGAAAAAATTCAATGCAGCTTTGTTTTTGTTTTTTATTTATTATTATTTTTTTTTTTTGGTCTTCTTTTTTGTTTTTTGGTTGGTTTTATCGAGCGAAATTTGCAGAATGGTGCATAGCCCTTAGGGTTGATTAAAAATAGGTTAGGAGAGCACCAATTACCTTGATGCGAGTTACAGGCAGGAAACGGAGCTTAATCAGTGTGACAAAAGTCTGCCTGGGGATGTGAATAATTGTCCTCGTGACGAACGGAAGAAAGGAAGGGAGATAAAAAATGTTTTATTTAACGATGCACTCCAAACATTTATATTTCACGACTACACGGTGTCGAATATGCGGTTAATAACGATAAAGACAACGAAACCGCTGTTGCCACTCCAAAAAGTTTGTTCTGTTTTACGACACCACTAGAGCTGATTGATTTATTAATCACTGTCTATGACTTAGCTTAGTAACTTGTTTAACGTGTCCATATACCACTAGGGTTTCGAACACGCCTATCGGGGGTCTGACTCGGGATAGGGATAACCTATCAAATACAGTCAATTTTGAAATTTTTAATATTAACACCAAAAATATAAAAGAGGGGAAAATTGAGGTTAATAAATTTTGACTGCGCCCTTAAAGAGAAATATCAGGGCTTCTGGATTATGGTAGCCTCACTCCCATGGCTAATGTTATTCAATGTTGGGCTAGTATATAACTACTACTGCCATGCTCGACGGCTAGTGAAGTTTTTTCCCCCCAAATGTTGCAGTTAAGTCTATTTAGTAAATATGAATATCATGCCTCCACCCCAACTCCCCAGTATTAGTGTTTTAAAGCTGTATCTCCCTGTTTAGGTGACATATCTGGTTATTACTATTATTTAGTAAAATTGTATTAACTTAAAGTAAAGTAGGGCTAGTGATTTTTAATCGTGGCTAGTAAAAAAATTTAATCACTGATCCCATGGCTAGTGAATTTGATACACATTCTAGAAGCCCTGGAAATATTAACATTTCTAACCTATATTAATTATTAATATAATATAATTTTGGCGCAAATTTAGATGGGCTGGTCTAAAATTATTAATAATTATTAAACAGTATTCATTAAGCCCATGGGAGGTTGGGAGGAAAGGCTATAGAGTTGGCACAAGTATAAAAAAACAGAAACAATGTTAAATTAATTTTGGAAAAGGGGCTGCCAGTCATATTCTAAACATTGGTGTGACAAGGTGAGGGTCGAGAGGGAGGGGAGTCCGGCCCTACACAAAACCTAAGGCCAAACCGCCTACGCCTATGGCCCCAAAGAATGCCCTAACTCCCGGCATCCCATTCCCCACCCCCACCGTGTCCAACCGCAGTTCAATCCAATCCTGGCAGCCTAGTGGTTGTTTAAGAAGTTAATAGAACTTCCTAAACCGGCGTCACTGGGAGAGTGACGCCAAAGGGTTGTGAGTTCCATCGTTTGTGCCACTAGAAGAGTGACACAAACGATCCAGTCATGGTTAATTTAGTGGGAAGGAGGAAGACGTTCAAATGTTTTGCAGTCGAGCTCACCGGAAGGAGAGAGATGTACCCGGCCGATCCACGGAGAAACAGGCGACCCCTCAGTTGTCCTCTAAAATAACACGTTTAAGTCATTCAGAAGACGCTGCCATCACTTTAATCTATAAAACCTAGGGCAGTAGACTGTCTATTGGATGTCAAACATGTGGTAATTTTGACATATAAAGTTTATTTTTTAACGACACCACTAGAGCACATTGATTTATTATTCATCAGCTACTGGATGTCAAACATTTGGTAATTTTGACATTTAGTCTTAGAGAGAAAAATCCGCTACATTTTCCCCATTAATAGAAAAGGATCTTTTATATGCACCATCCCAGACAGGATAACACATACTACAGCCTTTGATATACCAGTAGTGAAGAACTAGCTGGAACGCGAAATAACCCAATGGACCCACCGACGGGGATCGAGCCTAGACCGACGGCGTATCAGCCGAGCGCTTTACCACTGAACTACTTCCCGCCCCTCTGTACAAAACTATTTTCTGATTTTGATTTTCTCGCGAAACTTCCGTGTGGCGCCTATAGCCGATGGCTAAGCATTAATGGGCTTTCTCCCAGTGTCTCTTCTGCGTTGTCCCGAGCACTGGAATGAAAACTTGCGTGGTCCAAAAACATCTTGTTGTCTGGATAATTAGAGTCCTGTTCCATCTGAGAACGTTTGATTTGCAGTAAATGACGGAAAACTGTACAAGAACTCGCTCAAGTGCGTTTGCGGAAGGAAGCCCACGTAGAGACTGTATGGCGTTCAAATTTGGCACACAAATGTCAACGGGCTCTTCTTTGACGTTGTCGTCGTTGACAACATACACTTCTGGCAGTAGGTCGCAAGAGGACGTGACCTTTGCATTCCATTGCGGAGGCGGATGTAAAATCTGTCGAAGGAGAGTGTGCAAAAATTATAAAGAAGGCAGCTACATTGGACCGGATTCCAAATGGGATGTTTTAGCTGAACAGGGATTTGTAGTATTTATACAGTCGAGCACCGTTGTGTAGATATCGTGGGGGACTACACAAAAATGTCGAGTTAACCAAATGTTGAATCAAACTTTCAGTCCAATGTGTAAAAAAAAAGTAAAATCAAATGTCATATTTAAAAGTTAATACTAAATGTTTAGTTCCGGCTGGGACCAGCCAGTCATATCGACACAAACGATACATCAACTCAAGCAAAATCGACTCACTAGTTCTCGACTGTACAACATTGTTTGATGTTTTCTCGTGTTAAAGACCATAAATTCGAACAATCAGACTGATGACACTTTGCAGGGCACAATATTTCACGCGAACCGCCGTTCTGTTCGCGTGTCGGTTACGCAAAATTAAATTTACGCGAACCGCAAATCGGTTACGTCATGACCTGTAAACGTTCAGAAATGAAAACTTGCAAACTTCACGATTACAGGAAGTTTATTCATGCAGACATACTATTGGTATTCGGACAAAT
Source organism: Gigantopelta aegis (assembly GCF_016097555.1). Taxonomy (NCBI): domain Eukaryota; kingdom Metazoa; phylum Mollusca; class Gastropoda; order Neomphalida; family Peltospiridae; genus Gigantopelta; species Gigantopelta aegis. The sequence continues at coordinate 4,770,682 of NC_054700.1, read as the reverse complement.
GTTTTAGACTGATTTTTAGATACTTGATGCGCAGCAAACCAGTAAACAACGTTATATTGCAACAGTTGTAACTTGCGAACAGTCTACAGTTTAAAAAAGTTTTAAAGAAATGTGCTCGGACCGCTTGGGACGGCTAAATTTTCTGCTGCTATTTTATCTCTAAAGGAATATATGTAAAAAAGTTTGTTTTATTTAACGACGCCGCTAGAGCACATTGATTTTTTATCTTATCATCGGCTATTGGACGTCAAACATATGGTCGTTCTGACACTGTTTTTCTCTAAAGGAATATATGTAGACATACTATTGGATTGGCTATAATTTTACATATGTTTAAAACAGTTTTAACGTAAACAGGAATCCAATAGTGTCACAAAAATTGAAAAATACTAACATCGCATAATGAGCTTTAAAAAACGCACATTTGGAACGTCACTGTAGTATATAAGTACCATCGGTGAAGTGAAAGTAGCATAGCCACCGCAAATCGCAAAAAGGAATCCCGGCATATGTGTATTTATCTATTTCAAAGGCGTAGCGCCCATTACGCACAGTACGCATGTGTGTAATGCAAAAACAAAATCCGTGAATAGGTCGAGGCTGTCTGTAATTGTTCTATAAAATATCCTCTTAAAATTGACTCGAAAGCAGATTTTTAAAAATGCATCTGCAGGCGTCCTGAGTTTCAAAATGTTCACAGGGGGAGGCCCCCCGAATCCCCCCGCTCGGGCACGCCTTTGGCGTGCGTAATTCTAAGATTTTTTTTGGCTACGACCCTGTATTTTGTTTCAGTACTGGGGCTAATATTCAGTTCTTTTATAATATTGTTAACTTTAACAAGCATTAAAGACTTTTTCTTTTTTTTGGTAAAATGTTTTCTTTTGTATTTGTTTTAACTTTATGTTTCAGCTAAAAACTATGTATTTAAAATATAATTTCAATGTAATTTTGAGGTAACCGATCAGATAACCCATGGGTTACTCAAATATAATTCACGTAACCGAACAATTGGTTACCTAGGTAAAACAAACACGTGAACCGACTTCCGGTTACCTCAGACTTCGAAATATTGTCCCCTGCTTTGTTATCCTTTGTCATTTTCTTCTCTAATTTGCATACATTCAATATTTCTGTCACTCAACAATTAAGGATCCTTTTGTCATCATATGTTCATTTCTAGATGGGAATTTAAATGTATTTAAAATGCTAAGCTATTAATTTTAATCACGAAAAACCCATTATATTAAGGCAACATTGGCTATATATACATGTATGTGTGTCTCAGATGGTTGTGCAACAAAAATGTAAGACAAATATAGTTAATGATATGTGCTGTTCGGTCTATGTTAAAGTTGTTATATCTGCGCTCGCCTAAAACGTGATGGGCTGGAGGATTTCATACATCAGCCTTACTGCTTTTAGAAAATATTAATATAATGTGTAATAATAATATAATATTCGGATAGTAAGAAAGAAGAGATCACACAAACACTAACGACATTCAGTCCCACATTACTGACATTCAATTCCACATTACTGACATTCAATCCCACATTACTGACATTCATTCCCACATTACTGACATTCAGTCCTACATTATGACATTCAGTCCCACATTACTGACATTCAGTCCCACATTACTGATATTCAATCCCACATTACTGACATTCAGTCCCACATTATGGCATTCAGTCACACATTACTGACATTCAGTTACACATTACTGACATTCAGTTACACATTACTGACATTCAGTCGCACATTACTGATATTCAGTTACACATTACTGACATTCAGTTACACATTACTGACATTCAGTCGCACATTACTGACATTCAGTTACACATTACTGACATTCAGTCGCACATTACTGACATTCAAACATTACTGACATTCAAACATTACTGACTTTCAGTCACACATTACTGACTTGATTCAGTACCACATTACATGTTTGTATTTTATACAGACATTTGCAACGATACTAGTAAATTTGGTCTCCAGTACCAAAATGCATAAAATACAAGAAGACTCCAAAGACAAGCTAACTTTTAAAAACAACCTCCACACACGCGAGGGCGGAAATACTGCATACGTAATTTGCTAGCACAAATGTCAGCATATAAATATATTAAGAAAATATTATAACAGTCAGATCATTTAACAGAATGAAGCTAGATGACTTTTCACCAATATAGCAATGACAGAAATTGCCGAAGAAATCTTTATTAAGATTACAGTCACGATGTAGTTTCAAAGTGTGGCAAGGCCCGCCTCCGAAGCCAATCCGACCATTAGTGTTATGAGGCGCTCCTTCAGACCAGTTCACGTCTTTGATGTCCGCTGTTCTTAGACTGGTTGTCGTACATGACAAACAGACATTTTCAAGCTAATCGTAGTATTTCTTAAAATCACTAATTCCCATCTTGGTTTTTAATCGCTAATATCGATCTAAAAACCGACAAAACAAAATTGGTATTTTGCTCTGAAGACCAATTAACATATTTGAGTGCAGATCGGTTAGATATAAATATGCAAGATAAATAGTGAGACGGTAATACCCTACAATGTTATCCGATGACCAAAATCCGCTAAATACTTCTAACAGTACATTCGTGGACAAAATTATCTGAATGGCCTTTGAGACTTTGAGACTACTGTCTTTGACTACGGACGAGTGCTAATAGCGGCGAGTCTCGGAAGACCTCAGCCACGTGTTTGTTTTCGATGACGGGATTAGAGCATTCCGCGAAGACAATTAACTGTGTGCCAAGCAGTCTGACTACAGGGAAAGCGCAGATAGCGCGCCTCAACTCTGCTTGTTTGTGTCTCTCACAGCCGTAAAATTAAAACTTTGAAAAATACTCGATAATCAGCATTGCAAGTGAAGAGAAAATGGCTTGAAACGTCACAGCACACAATATATCCATGGAAACAGTTTTGAGCAGATGCTGTTAATCTCAGACGCCATTAATAATAATTAGTCTTTAGCATTAGTGGTTAGTGACAGCCTAGTGATCGGCGTTTCTACCAATTACAATAATCTCTCCGTCTCTCCTACTCCCTGTAACTCTCTCTCTCTCTCTCTCTCTCTCTCTCTCTCTCTCTCTCTCTCTCTCTCTCTCTCTCTCTCTCTCTCTCTATCTCTCTCTCTCTCTCTCTCTCTCTCTCTCTCTCTCTCTCTCTCTCTCTCTCTCTCTCTCTCTCTCTCTCTCTCTCTCTCTCTCTCTCTCTCTCTCTCTCTCTCTCTATATATATATATATATATATATATATATATATATATATACTGAACAAAAAAAGAAACTTCCGATTTGTACATATAGTATTTGTTGTGTTAAAGAATTCATTGTGTAATGAAATTATATAGGTAGTATTAGCCTTCAGCTGTATTATCAGGATTCATGAATTTTATCGATTATTTTTGCACTGTTAATCGTCGACAACGTGAAATTCAATTTGCACGTGCATGCATGATTCGACATGTCCCGTGTAGTATTCGGTCAATTTGTTTTACTTGTCTTACTGACATTGTTGTCAAGTGAACGAAAACGCTTCAAAATGTGTAAAAAAATTAACGTTTTTTACATTGTAGCATTTTTAGTATGCCAAGAATACCCAATAATTTACACGAACGGGCGATTGGCATGCTGGATGCTGGCATGTCGACAGAAGACGTTGCAAGGCATGTTGGAAGTTCTAGTCGAGCGATAGGAAATCTTCGCGTAAGATTTGGAACGACAGGAAGCACCAACGACTTGCCACGTCGTGGATGTCCGCGTGTTACAACGCGTGGTCAAGATCGCTATATCATGAACACGCATTTGCCCAATCGATTCCAAACAGCCACTGCTACTGCTGCTAACACACCTGGTCTTCATAATAACCGAATCAGTGGGCAAACTGTTCGTAATCGTCTGCGGGAGAACGGTTTACATGCACGACATCCTTACGTCGGATGCGTTTTAACGCAACGTCATCGTCTAAATCGTCTTAATTGGGCACGTGTACACACTCGTTGGATACGGCGACGCTGGAATACCGTTCTTTTTTCGGATGAATCCAGATTTTCTTTACAACGTAGTGATGGCAGGGTGCGCGTCTACCGTAGTAGAAATGAACGCTATGCTGACTCTTGTGTTCTTGAACGAGATCGTTTCGGGGGTGGGGGTTGTGTCATGGTCTGGGCAGCCATTGCCCATGGTTATCGTTCACCACTAGTCGTCATTGATGGCAATTTAAATGCTCAACGTTACCGCGATGACATTCTCGCTCATCACGTCATTCCTCTGTTCCATAACAACGCCAACATCTCGATTTTTCAGCATGATAATGCCACCTCTCATACAGCTAGAAACACTGTAAATTTTCTTAGGACAAATAACATTGATTGCATTGATGACTGGCCCGCTAAAAGTCCTGATCTCAACCCCATCGAGCATGTCTGGGATAGTCTGGACAGACGATTGAGGCGTCGTCCCAACCCACCCGCTAACGTAAACGAACTTCATCAAGCGCTCATTCAGGAATGGAAAAATATTCCACAGGCAGAAATCAACACTTTAGTCAATTCTATGCGCCTGCGATGCACTGCAGTGGTCAATTCAAGAGGTGGTCATACCCGTAATTAAGTGGGGGTTTTTTTTTTTTTTAACCCCTACCACACTTGGTGAAAATTTCTCCCAGTTTCTGTTAACCTATGGCCATGATTTTTGCACCAAACGATGCATCATTGAACACTCTTTAAACGCATATATAACAATTATTCCCCCGGTTTGTTTTCATCCAGTTATGTTCAAGCAAAGTTAGCGAAAGTTTCTTATTTTGTTCAGTAAATTATATATATATATATATATATATATATATATATATATATATATAAACCTGTCTTAAGCGGTCATATAAGGGAGTAGATAAAAGTGGCCGCTGAAGACAGGTGGCCGCTGATTACAGCTTGCCACATATAGTATCTTTAAAACCTTGTTGTTTCTTGTTTTACAGTTTGCACTTTCTAATTAACGGATGTGTGCTTCACAGTTGATTATAAATTAACTTGTGACATGTCGCCTCCATCAGAAAAAAATGCACCTGGCATGTATTGATTTAACTGTTCTCAACAAGTTTGTTTTCTTTTTCCATTTAATTAGTTCATTCCTTTTTCATGGGGTGTATTGTCATAGTAAGTTAATCTACAAATGTCAAGCGTAGTCTGCCCCGAGGCAATTAGATGCATTCTAGTATCAAACTTTCTTAATTGATACACAGTAGAGATGTCGGGACTGAATGGGTGCTAGTATTCCTGAAGGTGTGATGATCGGTTATTTACTGCACCTTATGGCTGTTGTTAAAATATCCCTTTTATATAATAGTAAACATTTACTGTGGTCGCTTAATACAGGTATTTTAGAGATTTAGGATCCTATTTAGGTGGCTGCTGGCCGCGTTAGGTGATCGCCTATTACCGGTGCATTTACATTGACTTTAAACTTTTAGACCTTCTTTTTTTTATTTATTTTTGGAATATTATTAAATAGTCGGCGATCAATTCTCTTTTTGGCTTCTTTTTATCTTATTACTATTTTTGGACTGTCCATTTTCACCCCCCCCCCCCCCCCGTTAAACTAGTTATCTATCTCCTTCAAAAATGCTCCAAATTTATATAAATATTCGCGCATCGAGCAGTCAATTCATGTAAATTTCAAAATTGTCCTCTTAATTTTTTCTGGCTTGTAATTTTTATTTTTTTGCATTTTTTTATCCTGCTAATTTCTTTTACAGTAATTGGGGGACTATTTTCAAAAACCGGGTCTGTCCATTTTCAAGAAAGGAAGGTGGAGGAAAAGGAGACGTGCGCCAGTGGCGGCGCAGGGGGAGTCAAAACCGGTGGCTAAACCACCGGCAGCCGACCCGTCTGCTAGACCGCCTAACGCCACTCAACTGGAATGGAGGACGTGCGCCAGTGGGCGGCGCAGGGGGGAGTTCAAAACCGGTGGCTAAAAACCACCGGCAGCGACTTCCGTCTGCTAGGGTACTAAACTGGAGAAGCCGAAGATTGGAAGTGGCCCCCCCAGTCATCACCGTCCCCTTCAACAGTTATCTATCTACCCGCCGTCTAATTTCTTTTCGCCGGTTTTAGTTAAAACCGACACCCCCCAGGCCCGGAAGACGGCTGTAATCAAGAGAAAGGCGACCACTCCTCCGATCTAAACTAGCGACCAAATTTAATGAGTAGATTTTTTCATTTTTTTTCAGCTTAATGACCAACGTAGAAGACGTAATTTGAGATGCGGCGTACCATCCGAAATTTTAAGGACTTCGGTCCACCGAGTCTAAAGGGGGCTCAATGCTTGCGTCATTCGTAAGGGGGATTTCCAAAGCCCTCCTACTTAAACCCGTTTTTCTGTCCCATCGCGGGGAGCAAGCCCCATCATCAAGCTAGCTATCCCCCTAGGCAGGACACACCTTGGTCACCAAACTTCATCGGCTCGACGGAGACGCCAACCTTTGCTCGAAACTCCTTTTGGGCTATATAAACATTTTGGAAGCAGTAAAAATTTTTTTTTATTCGCACGCATCGCACTTAAATTACCTAAAACTTTTGGGCGGGAAAAAAATTTAGAGTGGCCGCTTAAGGCATAGTGGTACCGCTGATTCACACTGTGCACGGCTGTGTGTGCTTTATGTGTGCTATTGGGTCCGCGCTCGCGTTGACCGTACTAAATGGCTTTCTTCCAAATTCCGCCCACTTCAAACTGTGGAGTTAGTGTGTGTGTGTGTGTGCCTGAACCTCTGTGGATAGGGGCATAAAATATATACTAGCTATAGAGACAGGCTCCGGGACGGACATATCGATATGGTATATAAGCATGTAAAAAATTATTCGCACTCGCACTTATATATATATTTGGGCGGGAAAAAGTGGCCGCTATATATGATTAAAGGGTGATATTGTGTGTCCGTGTGTGTAACTATTATATATATATATATATATATATATATATCCGTGGAACTATTATTAGTCCTTTGTCTATATATAGATCAAAATCCGACATTAAGAACTGTAAAAATAGATATTAATATGACGTGTCATGAAAGAAATCGACGCAGGACTAAGAGTAGTGGAGAAGTAATGCAGGTGATTATAGGAGCCATTTAACACAGGTAGCCAAAATAACCTCTCTATTATCTTCTATTCTGAAAACCTGACATATTTTATAAATGAGGAATTCGGGCATTTGACATGTGTCAGTGTCCTTATACTTTGGTCTAGATTCACTTTCAGTGTTTTTTCTCTCTTGGTTGAGATGATCGCAGTCCACCAAAATGTGGTGAACCATCAGAATACACGGAGTGTTCACACTGAGGTACTGGATCCTTCTTCAGAATAAATCAATGCTGTCAAGTATTATGACCGATGCGAGCACGACTGAAGACCTTCAGGGGCGGGTCCAGGAAATATTTTGTCAGGGAGAGGACTAACGGGAAAAGAAAGAAAGAATTGTTTTATTTAACGACGCACTCAACACATTTTATTTACGGTTATATGACGTCAGACATATGGTTAAGGACCACACAGATATGGGCTACTCTTTTAGATTAGCAGCAAGGGATCTTTTATATGCACCATCCCACAGACAGGATAACACAAACCACGGCCTTTGATATACCAGTCGTGGTGCACTGGCTGGAGCGAGAAATAGCCCAATGGGGCCACCGACGGGGATCGATCCTAAACCGACCACACATCAAGCGAGCGCTTTATCACTGTGGTCAAACCTGTCTTAAGCGGTCACACAAGGGAGTAGATAAAAGTGGCCGAGCGTTTTCCATCCCAATGGAAAACAAATTAAAAGAAGAAAAAAGGGGCACTTGAATACTTTTAGGGGAGACTGGTTATCTGCCCACACCTGGATCCGCCTCTGCCCTTTTTATCCTTCCTGCACCACCATGCATTTGTCTCAAAGACTTCCTAGTACATGCGATACATCGAATGTCAACTCTTGACAGCGGTCAGGATAACGAAACTTCATGAGGCAAATGATTTAATGCTATAATAGCTGGATTCTGCAATATATCGGGTGGCGCCCCCAAAACAATAATCCTAGTGAATATGGAATTATTTGAAATGTATGGGTACTGCAATTTTGATATTTCATACCCAATACTATATGGATATTTGCCAACTTCGGTGAAAATTTTAGGCCCATAGGATAAATATGGTTAAAATAGCAACCGATTCAAACAGAATGCGACCCCAGAGACGAGGACAATAAATACAATTTGAGTCGCATTTGTTTCACTTATACCGGCCTCGGTGGCGTCGTGGTTAGGCCATCGGTCTACAGGCTGGTAGGTACTGGGTTCGGATCCCAGTCGAGGCATGGGATTTTTAATCCAGATACTGACTCCAAACCCTGAGTGAGTGCTCCGCAAGGCTCATTGGGTAGGTGTAAACCACTTGCACCGACCAGTGATCCATAACTGGTTCAACAAAGGCCATGGTTTGTGCTATCCTCCCTTGCTGTTAATCGGAAAGAGTAGCCCATGTAGTGGCGACAGCGGGTTTCCTCTCAAAATCTGTCTGGTCCTTAACCATATGTCTGACGTAATATAACCGTAAATAAAATGTGTTGAGTGCGTCGTTAAATAAAACATTTCTTTCTTTTTTTGTTTCACTTCCAGGAGCGGGACGTAGCTCATTGGTAAAGCGTTCGCTTGGTGCGCGGTCGGTCTGGGACCCATTGGGCTATTTCTCGTTCCAGCCAGTGCACAACGACTGTTATATCAAAGGCCGTGGTATGTGCTATCCTCTCTGTGTTCATATAAAAGATCCCTTGCTACTAATGGAAACAATGTAGCGAGCTTCCTCTCTAAGACTTTGTGCACTAGTGGTGTCGTTAAACAAAACAAACGTTTAACTTTAACTCGTTTCACTTACAAGTTTGAATTAGATTACTGCTAATGGAAAACAAATGTAGCGGGTTTCCTCTGAAGACTACGTGTCACAATGACCAAATGTGTGACATCCCATACCCGATGATCCATTAATCAATGGTGATCTAGTAGTGTCGTTAAACGTTTTTAATTTTTAATTTTTGTGTTTTTGGTGAAAATATTACATGCCAGGCATTTTGAAATTATTTTTGGACAACCACTCACATGCAGCACATCATTCACACACACATCACTCACACTCACACACACACTTGCTAATGGAAGATGGTTGACAAAAAGCTATTACGCTCGTAATAAATCAAGCGATATTGGACACCCTAACAGTGAGTGTTCACTACGATGCGAATTCAGAGTTCATGTATGAAATGCCAGTGATATTTATAAGCATGCTTTCGGGGGTTTTTAATTTGGATTTTTTCTTCTATTTGACACGACCACTTTGGTGTATGAGGCACGGATCATTCTCCCCCTTGATCCGTGCCTCATACACCAAAGTGGTCGTGTCAAATAGAAGAAAAAAAATCAAAATTAAAAAAACCCCGAAAGCATGCTTATAAATATCACTGGCATTTCATACATGAACTCCTTGAATTTCGAAGTGGCACGAATTTTTTTTTTTTTAGTGACGGACCTGTAATATCTTCGTAGGCTTGCTGTTTTGGGGAAGTATCGCCAGCTATATAATGCATGCGATATTGTAGGTGCCCTTTTTAAATGTCGCACCCTCCCTGAATACTTTAGTGTGCCCTTTTTAAATGTCGCACCCTCCCTGAATACTTTAGTGTGCTCTTTTTTAAACGTTGCGCCACTTCCTTGGGAAAAAAAACATGCACCCGACTCTGTGTAATCAGGTTTTAATTATCAGCCCACGATTTAATTGTTTTTAAAACAATATTTATTCAAATAAATGAAGCGGATCAATGTGAATAGTGAATAAAACCTTTCAGTTGAAATGCACACATATTGAAGCCATGTAATTTAGTATGCTTACTGTCACGGGGATCCTATAATACCCGTAACTGAATGAAACACGATTATCCAAATATCTCCCCTAACTGTATATCTATTAGATCTCTCTGTAACAGGCGGTATATACCCGCTTTGGCTCGTCTAGGTATGATCAGAGATAAGATCTTATATAAAGTATATATTATTATAGCACGTTTAGTTCACTAGAAAACACAACAAAAACACAATACACTTTGGAATCTGTATTAACCTACGCTGACAAATGTACTGCCGCAGTAGTTAATTAATAACAACAATAATAACAACCCAGAACTGAACACTTAATTAGTTAATCTCTAGCTGTCTAGTTTACACAATATGCTAATCACTTCACCGTGACACAACACCCACACGTGTGATCATTGAGAAACGCTAACACACACACGTGCGATAATGGAGAAACGCTTCCAGGGGAACTTAATTAATAAAGGAATTACAACACTATTCCTAACTGGTTAATTTTTAATTAACCCTAACTACTCATTCAATAACCTTGTAATACAGAATTAATACTGGTACCTATCACAATAAAGACAATAACCTACAGTTTACCTAGGTCCTCTAGGATGACTGGCTAAGCTTTATATTACCAAATACTCGTATAATGTTAGAATAAAAAGTCTACGATTTACTTCGTCAGATGACCGAAGACACTGTCTAAAGAATATTGGTATAATACAGTATTAAAATATTTAAAGTCACATCAATCACATCAAGGTTATACACAGAGCAGAAATATATATTTACCAAAGTCCCGTCTGAACTAATATAGATCGTTCAGTGGACGACGACCGTGCCCCTGGATACCTCCAAAATGTTTCTCGTCGATATATCTAAAATCCTAGGTATTTATTCAAAACTCAGAGACAGCGAATATCGCCTGGGGGTACAAGGCGGTACCTCACGTATCATGTGGATTTTCTACAGCCACCATGCCGGCATATTTTTCTCTGATCGTCAGACTGGCTGTCGCCATCCGCGAGCAATCCCCTGGCCATAAACAGCACTACCGGAGATATTACGTAACTACTAGCCACATGGCCTCCACATCTGCGCTGGGTGTGTATTAGACGACCGTCGCGCAAAGGTATTACGTAACAAGTTGCCCATCTGGGCTTAAGTGCAATTTGGAACTGCACACGGCCCTCTAAAACAATTAATATCGCCACAGGCGAAAACAAATTAAGAGCATGTTCCGTCACACACCCCCACCTCAAAAAGGATATTTTCTCTACTCTAGGAATAGGGAAATATACTACATTAAAACAAAAGGGTGCGTTAACCGACGCATACGGGCATTTATAACACATGTAATAATAAGGTGACTACCAGTAATCACACTGAGTCTCTGAGTCCCTGGTATACAAATAAAATATATAAAAACAAAACAGAAATCAAGAATGTCAACACATTATCATAACGTTCAACTTCGGGACAGGGCATCAGCGATTACATTGGATGTGCCCTTGATATGTTCAATGGTAATTGGGTATTCTTGCAGGAGAAGACTCCATCTCAAAACTCTCTGGTTGGTGGCCTTCATTCTGTGAATGAAGGTAAGCGGATTATGATCAGTAAAGACCACCACTTGATGCACTGCCGATTTCACGTAGATCTGAAAATGCTTCAGAGCTTGTACCATGGCCAAAGCTTCCTTCTCTATAGTGGAATAGTTCACCTGGTGTTTGTCAAACTTTTTCGAGAAGAAACTTACAGGATGGTCTAGTCCATTTTCGTCTTCCTGGAACAGCACAGCTCCAGCTCCCACGTCACTGGCATCCACAGCTAGCTTGAACGGCATTCGATAGTCTGGTGCTGCCATCACGGGAGACGAGTAGCGCATCTGCTTGAGACGGTTGAATGACTTCTCGCATTCATCTGACCACTGGAACTTCGTTTCTTTCTTTTTCAGTGTCGCACGTTTTCCAGGTTTTCTCCGATAGGCATGCTGTCGAATCGGTGTAGCGTTGGGTTCCACGCGCACATCCTGGCTTAAGGTATTAGTAACCGTTGGAAGGTCCTGACAAATGGAAACATTGTCTTGTATCAGCGTAGTCAATTTTTCTCGCTGGGGTTTCAAGTCTGCTAGAATCTGCCTGTTGGTTAATTTTCTCTCGGCAGTCTTGACGTCATCACAGGAAATTGAGTGACCCTCAATTTGGACCGGTATCACTGGAACTATCGGCAGTCTGTCAAAATAACCTTTTAGCAAATTGATGTGACAATACCTACTTTTCCTAACCCTATCAGGAGTGTTTATCACATACCCTGTCTCATTAACCCGTTTGAGCACAACATAGAGCCCGAAATACCTGTTCTGCAATGAACCCCGTTTAATGGGAAGGTACAGCAGCACCTTATCCCCTGGTTTAAATTCCCGACTCCTAGTCTTCCTATCAAATACTGATTTTATTTTGCTCTGAGCATGGCTCAGTTGCTTCCTAGCCTTCCTATCAAACACTGATTTTATTTTGCTCTGAGCATGGCTCATTTGCTTCCTAGCCTTCCTATCTCTAACTCTCTTATTCATTAATACTCCCTTGTCCATATCATAACCTGACATCTGATCCTCCATCTCACCCTCTGTTAACAATGTAGTGTGAGCTGCCAACAATTTTGTATCAGCCCCCTGCTCTAGAATTAACTCTTGTCTATTACAAGGTAAATCCCCTCTATCAAACACAACTGGTTCATTTACCCTCTGCGGGAGGTCAACAGGTTCCACCACATTTAATTCCTCAGTTGACTTATCTACCATTTTACTGATAACCTCATCCACTTCAATTTCATGGCTCACACACGTATCAGACAAATCACAAATATCCTCTGGGTCTCGTGCTACCCCAATGGCCATAGCCCTAGTCATTACACACGCAGGATATCTAATCTCATCAACCTCACTCTCTTCTATTGGTAAAGTGCTGTCTTTAATTAACAATTGGTCACATTTCGGCTGACAACACTGACTAGTCAAATCATTACCCAACAAAACTCCTATGTTTTCAACAGGCAAGTCCCTCACAACACCCATAATGACTGGTCCCGTCACAAACTTCGAACACAAGAAAACGTTATGTAACCGGACAACCATATTTTCTCCAGTAACTGAGGTTAAAGCCAAACTACGTCCTGTATCTGAATTTTCTATACCAGCTAAACACTCCGACGTTATAAGCGAAAGACTACACCCCGTATCTCGATAGATTGATATTGCCTTAGGACACAACTCTTGTTTCACATCACAAACCATACCAGTGGACACATAGGGGTTTACTTTTTCTGCCATGGGACTAACCATTAACTCTCTCGCTAACGGAGCTGACCTCACTAAACCGACCACGTGCGCAGTATCGCGTTTCCTTTTAAAACAGTCCCCGACAAGATGGTTATCCTTTTTACAGTAACTGCAATGTGGACGAAAAGTTCGTGCGTTGGCTGATAATGCAGGCTTATCCTTACTTTGCCCACCAAGTGCATTCCTTGCCTGACTAGCTGACCAACTAGATGACTCTCCCCGATAGTTACTTTCCCGGGAAAAACCTGGCTGAAATTTCTTCTTATCACCCTGTTGTATAGAGCTACCCTGTACTGCCTGAGCCTTGTGTATTAACACGTAGTCATCTGCCACTATGTCTGCCTCCTCTATCTTTTTGACATCACGATCCTCTAAATGAATTCGTAAGCTAACTGGTAATCTATTTTTAATGTCCTGTAAGATCAACAACTCCCGTAACTCGGTATATGACTCTACCTGATGAGACACCACCCATTTATCAAACATCCCTGCCTTCTTAGCCACAAACTCACTATAAGACTGACCCTGCGTTTTTCTCAACTCGCTATACCGTAAACGATAATCCTCAGGTCGTAATTCATACGCCCTCAACACTGCCACCTTAACTAGGTCGTACCGACTTGCTCGCTCATCACTCATTGAATTATAAGCTACACTAGCCTTCCCCTTAAACTTAGACACGGCTAACAATGCCCACTTAGACTGCGGCCAATTTAGCTGCTTAGCGGCCCGTTCAAAAAGTTGGAAGAACATAACTACCTCCTGGTCATCAAATACAGGCACTGATCTATAAGCCTCCGACATGTTAAACCCATTTCCTACTTCTCGTCTGACTTCTTCAGTATTCAACTTTAACTCATGTTCCACCCTTTATTTTGCTAACTGGAATTCTCTATCTCTATCTTCTCTATCCCTATCTTCTTTCTCTCTATCCCTCTCTCTATCCTCTCTCTCTCTCTCTCTTCTCTATCTAATGCACGTTCTTCTCTTTCTCTCTCTTTCTCTTCTCTATCTCTATCTCTATCTAATGCACGTTCTTCTCTTTCGTACTCAAGTTTTTTAAAAGCTAATTGTTATTCCACACTTAACTCATTTATCTCTATCTCTGGAACAATCTCACTGTCTTCCATAACAGGACTATCACCAAAAACTTCCTGGATAATAATTGTCCTTATATCTCCTAAGGTTTTAGCTGATGTTAAATCAATTTCTCGCTCACCCGCGATTTCAACTAACTCGGCCTTACGTGCTCGCTTAATCTCCATTACACTGAGCGTATGCCTATCCAGCAAATTCTTATCCATGTTTAGATATGACGCACTTATTATTAATTAATTTTCTAGTGAACAACGTTGCTACTTCTGGTTATTTGTAAAATTAATTTATAAAGCCCCCATTTACAAACAATACTTTTTTAAATATGCATGTCCCGTTTCAGATCCGGGACGAGCGCCCCAATTTTCTACTCCTGTCACGGGAATTCTATAATACCCGTAACTGAATGTAACACGATTATCCTAATATCTCTCCTAACTGTATATCTATTAGATCTCTCTGTAACAGGCGGTATATACCCGCTTTGGCTCGTCTAGGTATGATCAGAGATAAGATCTTATATAAAGTATATATTATTATAGCACGTTTAGTTCACTAGAAAACACAACAAAAACACAATACACTTTGGAATCTGTATTAACCTACACTGACAAATGTACTGCCGCAGTAGTTAATTAATAACAACAATAATAACAACCCAGAACTGATCACTTAATTAGTTAATCTCTAGGTGTCTAGTTTACACAATATGCTAATCACTTCACCGTGACACAACACCCACACGTGTGATAATTGAGAAACTTTAACACACACACGTGCGATAATGGAGAAACGCTTCCAGGGGAACTTAATTAATAAAGGAATTACAACACTATTCCTAACTGGTTAATTTTTAATTAACCCTAACTACTCATTCAATAACCTTGTAATACAGAATTAATACTGGTACCTATCACAATAAAGACAATAACCTACAGTTTACCTAGGTCCTCTAGGATGACTGGCTAAGCTTTATATTACCAAATACTCGTATAATGTTAGAACAAAAAGTCTACGATTTACTTCGTCAGATGACCGAAGACACTGTCTAAAGAATATTGGTATAATACAGTATTAAAATATTTAAAGTCACATGAATCACATCAAGGTTATACACAGAGCAGAAATATATATTTACCAAAGTCCCGTCTGAACTAATATAGATGGACGACGACCGTGCCCCTGGATACCTCCAAAATGTTTCTCGTCGATATATCTTTATTTATTATTTTTTTATTTAAAGAGATTTACGTGCACATTCAGAGCAAGCTGTTGTAGCACACGCCTATCCTGGCCACAGGGACCGGCATTGGCCGGTTCCCTCTGTCCAGGACAGGAAAGGGTTGGGGGAGGGTTGTAGAGAGGGAACGTCTGCACTGGCAAGTGCAAGGGAGCACCAGCAGTCCAATGTTGGTGGCAGGCGGGGGGTATTTGGTGCTATGGAATTTTGAAAGTCCCGTAGGATTATGTCAAAGAGGAAGAGGTGCGCGTTTTACATGAAGGAAATTTGGCGCAATTTTGATGGTCGGTGGGGGTGGGGTAATCTACATACAATAAAAATTACATCCAGGATGGTTCCAAAAATTTACAGTCAAGTCCCACGGAATTACATATGCCCCTACACTACTATATAATTTAATTATGTATACTTGTTTAAAGGGTGAATTGCTCAAGCCCATCTTTTTTACGAGTTTAAAGGCATACTGTCACAGACCACTGACCTGTTTCATGGCCTAACAAAGTATTACTTAAATATATATATATATATATATATATATATATATACACATATATATATATATATATATATATTTGATTTGTCCCTAAACGTACTTTATTCAACCATCTACGTAACCACCATACTCCACTTATTAATGATATTTTGTAAAAATAATTGAATTATGGAAATAGTCCATAATTCAAAAACTAACATTGCTGAGAGGGTTGACATGGATTTTACTCCCATCATGAAGTGATGCAATAGTTAGATTTGGTCTGTAAAAATTAATGTAATTTTTATTTATTATTCATTAAAAGAAAAATAAGGTCCTTAAATCTGTGACAGTATGCCTTTAAAGCGAGAGACCCTACTTTTCAGAACACTATGGCGTATTTGTCACTATTAGAGCCGTTTTATGATAACGCAGATCAGACATTGCTTAGATTTTATTGTTTAGGTTATTAATTTCCGTACATCCGAAGTTTTTCTGGTCATCCTGGTGTTTCTAATACCACGAAATGCATTTTTCATATTTTTATAAAAACATGTACCTCTGAAAAGTAACAGTTAAGGAGACGAGTTTTAACATCGCAGACTCTCGTTTCACCAATACCTTTGTTTGACACCCAAAAGCCGATGTGTATTTTTATGCTGGGGTGTTGTTAAACATTCATTCATTCATCAGAGGCGGATCTAGGGGATTTTGCGATAGTTATAGTTTTATTATATATTAATTTTCATTTTTTTACGATCTCCCTCCAAACCAACTCCAAAGTTCCCTTGGCATTCCACCTCATGTTACTGCCCCCCCCCCCCCCCATGGAGTTTCTGGATACACCACTGTTCATTCATTCATTCATTCATTCATTCATTCATTCATTCATACTATTGTAACTTTATCCAAATGTGTTACAGCTTTGTAGATTAACCATACTTATAGTCCGTCCCATCCTCCTATATAAAAAAAAGAATTTGTAAATAATTTCGGTTTGGTTTGACGTAAGAAAAAAAGTAAAAGTGTTTTTGGGGAAAAAACAACAAAAAAAACATGACAATTTTTGTGTGCAATTTAAAATATATTCGGTTTAGGAATAAATAAAACTGTAATAGGCCTACATACCATAGTAAGAAGGCCTCAGATCACAGTTATCTTCCCATTTGGATTTAGGGACTCGACTTCGTCTCGTCCCTAAATCCAAATTTTGTGATAAATCCTTATAGTTAACAACGAAACACAATGATATTATCCCCTAAATGACGGCCATAACGCGGTAAGCGTCGGTTGTTGTTGTTGTCAAACCAAACCGAAATTATTTACAAACCAAAAAAAATTCATTACGTCAAACCAAACCGAAATTATTTACAAAACAATCCCAAACATTTTTATAGGAGGATGGGACGGATTATAAGTGTCCATTTTAATGGACTGAAACTAAGATCTGTCACTTTAAAGGGACAGAGCCTAGTTTCAACCCGTGAAAATTAACACTAACGTTAGTTAATCTACAACACAACCTATAACACATTTTGATAAAGTTACAAGAGAGTGAAACATGAGTCTGTGAATTTGAAATGGTGAAATACCCTCTAAAAATAGACTAAAACTCAACTCCATAAGTGTTACTTCTCAGACGCACGTGCGTTTTTAAAAATATGAGAAATGCATTTTGCGATATTAAAAACACCAGGATGACACAAAACACTTCCAATGTTCCGAATTGATAATCTAAACAATAAAATCTAAGTAAAGTATGATTTAAGTTATGAACAACGGTTATAATAGTAAAAAATATGCGTTAGTGTTTAAAAACTAGGGTATGTCCCTTTAAAATTACTCTTCCACTTCATTCCTCCAATTTACAATGGGGGAAACATGCAATCCTGGCTATGGTATTGAGCGAGTTACATCCACTCCCTTTAAAAATAATGGACCCGTCTATGTGATACACGTAAATTAAAGACCGTGTTACCCGTGTGGTATAATTCTGTCCGTGGGATGAAGACGCATACATAAAATATCTCTTGCCGCTAATCTGTAATAGAAAACGCTGGCTGATGAGTTTCCTCTCACACTAACCCATAACCTTTACCATATTCTTCATCGTAATGTGATCTAAGGAATATTGAAAGCGATCTTAGACTTGAAATAATTCGAAATGACAGAACTAGACGAATTCTTCGCGATCTTTTTTAAATCATGAGCAACGGGACATTAATAAAGCAGCTTCCCGTTTTCTCCTCGTATCAATTTCATATCAATGTTCTAATTATCTTCGTAAATATGTTAGCTGAACAACGATCTCATTTCTTTAACGAATTACATTCTATACCCAGTGACACAGTAAAACAGAAACGAAGAACCTTTGAGATGATGATGACGATGAAAAGCAGAAAGCAGATGGCTTCACTTTTTCCTTTTCATTAAGACAATTACGAAGCTGTAGAATTCCGCAATTTTTTTCTCACGTGACTTCAGATACATCTATTTTCGGTTTGCACCGGTAGACCCCGAGGCAAGTTATACATTTTATAAATAGCTACTCATTACAAATTTGATAACTTTCAAGCAAATCCTTAAATGCACCGATCTCGGTTATTAAGTAAGAGTTACGGCGTTTTTACCGTTGCGTTGCAAATCCATATTACTTATAGTGCTTCCCAGCAGTAAACTTCGTTTTTTTTACTATGGTATGCACTACAATCTAGTTATTTCTGAACCGATTTTTTTTTAATTGCACACAAAAATAGTGGGGTTTCTTTTATTATTATTTCCAAAACACTTCTGCTTTTCTTTTTCTGTCAAATCAAACTGAAATCATTTTTAAAAAACCCAAATCCAAAACAAAAAACAACAATAATGTTCATAATGGCTGGGAACGACCATAGAATGACTTTTCTTGCATAATCAATTTTGGCAAATTTAACATGTAAAAAAAAGTTTGTTTTGTTTAACCACTAGAGCAGATAGATTTATTAATCATCGGCTATTGGATGTCAAACATTTGGTAATTCTGATATATAGTCTCAGAGAGGAAGCACGCTGCGTGTTTCCATTAGTAGCAAGAGAAGTTTTTATATGCATAATCCCACATACAGGCTAACACATACCACGGCTTGTGACATACCAGTCGTGGGGCACTGGCTGGAAAGAGAATTTATTATGTCGTCCAGGTGATTGTAGTAGTTTAAAATTAATTATATACGAAACCGTAGGCCATCGTTATCTCGGAAACTAGGCCCAGTGACTTTAAGAAGTTACCGTTTATATTTACATGATAGTAGTTCGCAAAGATTAACCCCAGTCACTTGAATAATAATTGTGCCATTGGACTATTTCTCGTTCCAGCTAGTGCACCACGACTGGTATATGCGCCGTTTACTGTGCTATCCTGTCTGTGGAATGGTGCATGTAAAAGATCCCTTGCTACTAATGGGGAAAATGTTGCGGATTTCCTCTCTAAGACTAAATGTCAAAGTTACCAAATGTTTGTCATCCAATAGCCGATGATTGATATACTGACACACAATGAAAACGCAAAAACAACTTTTCATTGTAAATAACGACAAACTATTAATGAATTGATGGATAATGTAATATGACATTAATGACTGGTATTCATGAGATACATTAACATGGAAACATGGCCAGTTATCATCAGTAATCGAGTTGCATTCATAATCGAAAAGTTCCCCCCCCCCCCCCCCCCCCCCATATCAAGATCAGTATCTGGTGTGTCCACCATTGGCCCGTGAGCATGCGTGAAGACGACGGGGAAAGGATTGGCACAAACATCTCAATTAAGCCGCAGGAATGTTCCTCCACTCCTCCTGCAACGCCTGTGCAAGCTCAGCGACGTTACGCAGTGGTGGCTGGCGGTGACGTACACGACGTCTTACCTCATCCCACATGTGTTCAATTGGGTTCAAATCCGGTAAAACGGCGGGCCAGGTCATAATGGTGATACCGGCTTGTTGCAGGAATGCCTGGGTAATTCTTGCAGTATGTGGACGGGCATTGTCTTGTTGAAACAGAAGGGGACCTCCTGGTCTTCGGTAACGGCGCAAAAGTGGCTGGAGAACTGGTATTAGAATAACGTCAACATAACGCTGGGCTGTAAGGGCATCGTGGACATTGATGAGATCACTCCTGAAATCACAGTTGATTGCCCCCCCCCCCCCCCATACCATCGGACAACCGCCGCCAAACCGATCATGTTCCCTCACACATCCGTCAGCGTACCGTCCATGGAGTCTCCTGTACACACGTGCTCTTCCATCGGCAAAGGAGACAGAGCAACGGGACTCATCTGAGAAAACAATGCTCCGGTAAAAGGCTGGTGGATGATTACCATTCTGGAGAGCAAACTGTAGTCTCGCAGCACGATGTCGCGGTGTCACGATGTTACCGTTGTTCGGGCGTCTGCATCTGAGTCCAGCCGTTCTGAGTCGACGGATGACCGTCATCGGATGGATAGGCCTTCCATGACGTCCTATCGTGTTGCTTGCTGTCATCGTCGCAGTTCTGAACCGGTCACGGAGGTGGTGTCGTCGAAACTGCCGATCTTGGCGTGGGGTCGTAACGGGACGTTGACCAGGTCGAGGTCGATCACGGACACTCCCGGTATGTCGATGACGTTCAACAAGTCGTCCAATAGTTGATGGATGGACTCTGAAGGTCCTAGCAACTTGGCTTTGCGAAGTTCCCCCTTGAACCATGCCCAACGCTCGCTCCCTTTGTTCTTCTCTGAGTCGTGGCATTCTTAATGTGACGAGGAATATGACACCGTTACGTGACTTTTATGTGTCCACATACTGGCATTTCACGTGCATTGCATGCAGCATGATTGAGCATGTAGTGAACGCATTTCACACCATTTTGTGTGTTTCTGCTATTGTATGTGTAACGAGAACAAAACCATGATTAAAACCCAGACAAAAGTACCAATCAATGGCTTCCTCTCATAAATTGTTATTTTAAGTCCAATAAATATATTTTTCATTAATCACAACAAAATATTGAAAAATATCTGTTTTGCGTTTTCATTGTGTGTCAGTATATATCAATGTTCTCTAGTGATGTTGTGAAACAAAACAAACTTTAACTTTGTGAATAGTTTTTGGGCGAGATGTAGCCTAGAGATAGAGGGTGTTATGTTCTCCATGGAAATTAAAACAACAGTTTTTAACAAACAAATACAAAATTACTTTTTAATAACTTTTTTGGGGTGCATTTACCCTCCTTCCACCATCTCCAGGTACGGTTATAGATCTGCCCCATCTGAATGACATTGCTTTGAAAAATAAATAAACAGTGGGTTTTCTATGTCAGACTAATCTAGTAACGTCTGACGGAGCCTAAACAGCTACGTTGCGCACCCAAGGCAGCGTGCTTGAACCGTAATTTGATTGAAGCAAAAACAACTCCAACAAAAAAAAAAAAAAAAAACACACAAAAAAACAACAACCGAAAACCCCCCACAACAAACAAAGAAAAAAACAGAAAGAAAGAAGGAATTTTTGTTTCCAACCCTTCATATGTCGAGGATCATCATATCATAGAACACATATAAAAAGTATCATATTCAGCTATTTAACGCTTTACACCGAGGTCTGGTTATATGGGCTCCAATCAGAAACCATAGTAGCTATCAGTTACGTTTGTAGACAGCTCAGCTGATCAATGTCCTTATAAGCCAAATATCTGTCTAGGGATTCCAATCTCAAATATAGGGCCTAAGTAGTGTTGACAAATATCGACTTGCTGGCGAGTTTAAAAAAAAATTAAAAATGATAGTCATGAATAGAAGAAGGCTTTGGCTTAAGAAGGTTTAAATATTTTTGGTATATATGTCTCATGAACCACTAAGGCTCAAAACACACCGAAGATGAGTCAGGTGAGTCTGGCGCTGTCAAAATATAACGCATGTTCTGTTACAATTATGTCGCCTGCAGCCAGTTCCGTAATTCGCGCCACTACAAATGCGACCTGTGTTTTGTTACATTCGATTCTGTGCGTTTCTTTTTCAACTGGTACCATACTCAACAGACTCAGACTCAGCTTCGGTGTGTTTCGGGCCTTAGCACTGGATGTGACATAGTTTTCTGCTACGGTCAGGAATAACTGAATCCCTTTCTGTCTGTCTTTGAGTTGATTGTAAAAATAGATACTAGTATGTTTGTCACAGATAGTTTCCATCAATGTCCATACACAAGGACAGAGGTTTATCTTGACAGACGACATTGCAATCTGTGATGTTATGTTAAAGAACTTGGAAAGTATTCAAATATAGGAAAAAAGCGTCAAAGGCGTAAGCTCATTTATGATGCTGATTGCAAATGTAAACTTTAGAAATTGTTAAAATTGTCGGAGGAGTTTAAAATATTGTTTTGAAAGAATGTTCTAAATCTGTGGTCGTGTTTCGGGTTTAGCACAATAATAAATAAATATAAATAGATACACAGGCAAACAGACAGACAGTCAGTCACTTAGTCAGTCATATCTAAAGTCACCATATTAAAATATCATTTACTAATCCGCTATGTTTAAGATTTGACGATGTTTGAAACAATACATATTTAACGACACCCCAGCAACAAAGAAATGCACCGGTTATTGGTTGAGGACGTCTGAAAGAAAGAAAGTTTGTTCTGTTGAACGACACAACTAGAGCACATTAATTTATTAATCATCGGCTATTGGATGTCAAACATTTGGTAAATCTGATATAATCTGAGAGGAGACCCGCTATATTCTAACATTAGCAGCAAGGGATCGTTTATATGCACACCAAACAAAAAAACCCACACAAAAAACCCACAACACCCAAACAAACCACTCACACAAAATGTGCAATCTACGAAAGTAAGTTTAAGCAAGGAAAACTTTACATTGTCTGTAGCGGGGCGTAGCCCAGTAGTAAAGCGCTTGCCTGATGCGCTGTCGATCTGGGGTCGATCCCCGTCGGTAGGCTCATTGGGCTATTTCTCGTTTCAGCCAGTGCATCCCAACTGGTATATAAAAGGCCATGGTATGTGTTATCCTGTCTGTGGGATTGTGCATATAAAACATCTCTTGCTACTAATTGAAACAATTTAGCGGGTTTCCTCCCTGAGACTATACATCAAAATTACCAAATGTTTGACATCCAATAGCCGATGATTAATATATCAATGTGCTCTTGGGTTGTCATTAAAGAGAACAAACTATAAGTTTCTGCATTGTCAATAGAGAACATTGCACCTTTAATAAGTTACAGCAACAATAAATTTAATAGGCTACTTGCACTGAGAAAGGTCTCCTGGGTTTGGCATAATTTCTTGATATTACGTTGGAATGACGGAGCTTAAAACCGGGCTGGTAATTACCGCGAAAGTACCAATGGGGACAAGAACAGCGGTGTCTTCGTATTCCAGTCAATCAGTGAATTCTGGAAATAACCAAATGTTCTTCCGCTTGACCCCCTTTACGTCAAGTAGATCAAAAGTCTGTCGGTAGCAGGATCTGGAACTCTTCATTAAAGAAGGGACTATTTGCATCGAATTAACATGTCATGTTTGAAGTATTGTAGGCCTACGTCACACACACGCACATACACAAGACGTGCTCGCGTCTGCACCTGTACATATATGGACCAGCCTCGGTGGCGTCGTGGCAGGCCATCGGTCTACAGGCTGGTAGGTACTGGGTTCGGATCCCAGTCGAGGCATGGGATTTTTAATCCAGATACCGACTCCAAACCCTGAGTGAGTGCTCCGCAAGGCTCAATGGGT
This sequence comes from Gigantopelta aegis, assembly GCF_016097555.1. NCBI lineage: Eukaryota > Metazoa > Mollusca > Gastropoda > Neomphalida > Peltospiridae > Gigantopelta > Gigantopelta aegis. The sequence continues at coordinate 4,746,839 of NC_054700.1, read as the reverse complement.
AGATGCAAACCACTTGCACCGACCAGTGATCCATAACTGGTTCAACAAAGGCCATGGTTTGTGCTAGCCTGCCTGTGGGAAGCGCAAATAAAAGATCCCTTGCTGCTAATCGGAAGAGTAGCCCATGTAGTGGCGACAGCGGCTTTCCTCTCAAAATCTGTGTGGTCCTTAACCATATGTCTGACGCCATATAACCGTAAATAAAATGTGTTGAGTGCGTCGTTAAATAAAACATTTCTTTCTATACATATATGGATGGATGGATGGATGGGTGGGTGGATGGATGGATATTTAGATATACAAACAGAAAGATGAGAGAGAGAGAGAGAGAGAGAGAGAGAGAGAGAGAGAGAGAGAGAGAGAGAGAGAGAGAGACACACACACACACACACACAAACACAGACACACACACACACACAGAGAGAGAGAGAGAGAGAGAGAGAGAGAGAGAGAGAGAGAGAGAGAGAGAGAGAGAGTGAGACACACACACACACACAGAGACACACACACACAGACACACAGAGGCACACACATACACACATACACACACTCACACACACAGAGACATATACACAGACAGAGAGAGAGAGAGAGAGAGAGAGAGAGAGAGAGAGAGAGAGAGAAGAGAGACACACACACACAGACACATACACATACACACACACAAACACATACACACACACATACACACACACAAACACACACACACACACACAGATACACACACACACACACAGATACACACACACAGACACACTCACCTACACACACACACACACACAGACAGATACACACAGACAGACAGACACACACACACACACACACACGGAGAGACATACACACACCTACACCCACACACACACACACAAATACATGTATAAATATATAGTATATCGAAAACATTGCTGCTCCCCCCTCCCCCCGCTTCCTACGCCAGTGCATAGTTTAAAGCGTTTGCATTTTCGGCTCTCTGTTGTTTGTTTGGGGGGTTTTGTGTTAAATTTGTAATAAAAGACTATTTTAATATAATCCATTACATATGTTTTTTTAGCAGAATAAATAGAACAGGGCCGGAGCTAGGATTTTTTTGTTTGGGATGGGGTGGGGTAGGGGCAACTGAGTAGTTAATAGTCTTCACCCCTTGCCCCCTGCTAGCTACGGCTCTGAGAACTTAGATTTTTGTCAATTATCTGTGATCGTGAATACAATGTAAAGTGATAACAGCGTTATTAAATTTCTACATACAGTGTGTGTTACATGTGGTCATGTACATGTCTAGATAACGTACGTTTATAGTTCTAGGTTTTTAAAGAGAAAAAAAAAAGCCCCCCCCCCCCTCCAATTCCACCGCTTATGCTGATGGGGTGGGGGTTGTCGTCCCCTCCCCAACATGCCCCCTGTTTTGTACGCTAATGCAAGTATCAAGCGGGCGTAATCCAAATCCAGAGTAGCAACGATTATTAACTACCGGGTACAAGGCCTTCGCACTGATAACTAAAGTCGACAGCTGTAGTCACGTGACAAAACTTGTGAAACAAGGAAGTAAGTCCTGTTTAGACATGGAAGTCCCATCACGTGGTACGCTTTTCTTCATGGACATAGGTCTATTTCCAGGAAATGGGTTTTTTCCCCCAAAACTGCGGTTTGCTAAGTTTTAGTTTGTACCGAAACTTGATTATGCCCACGTGGAATGCATTGCTTGTAATTGTACACCTATAGGTAAGGTATGTTGGTTTTCGTTTGTAACATGAAACTTTAGTTTCGTTTATTTTCGTTTTGTAACTTGTTATGTTTGTTTAATGTTGATAAGATGGAAATGCCCAAATAAAATGGACTTCGAATGAAAGTGACATTACCCTCTAATTATTATTTGTCAAAATGTATAACTTTGTATACAGGACCGTAGCTAGTAATAGTAATAGAAACATACTAATTATTGATATTGACTTTTAATGTATGTAACATGCCTTAAATGGCTGCAAAATGGTATTTCAGAGCTTCTAGATTTAAAAATTTCGTGGGGGACATGCCCCTGGACCCAGTAGTGACTTGAACCTTCCTTGTGCATTCCTTCCAAGCATTCATCTCACCCCCCCCTTCCCCCTACCCCCTGCACAAAAAAATACTAGCTACAACCCTGGTATATACATGTATATACTTAGGACTCCACATTACCATTTAAACAACCACTTAACCTACTGATCACTGCAGTTGTGTTTGTCCCAACAGAAATGTACTTGACCCACCGACATGTTTTCTATTGATAGAGGTTTAAACAGCCATGTGTGTAGGAAATTGTGCATGGGGGTGGGGTGGGTGGGGGTCTAGATAGGAGATCAAATATCCTAGGGGGTGTTGGGTCATGTTGTATATTTCAAGGCTTCTAGAATTTTATAAAATTTCACTAGCCATGGGATCAGTGATTTTAAAAATTCACTAGCCCTACTTTAAATAAATATAATTTTACTGATAGTAATAATCAGATGTCACCTAAAGAGGGAGATTGAGCTTACAAATCCTCAGATTGGGGTGGAAAGAGGGGGCAGGATATTCATATTTACAAAATACAAATGTATGTAAATGCAGCATTTGACAAGGTTTTGTTTCTACTAGCTGTTGGGCTAGTTATAGTAATTATTTACTAGCCCAACACTGAATATCACTAGCCATGGGAGTGGGGCTACCATAATCTAGAAGCCCTATATTTAAAATGTACTTGGAGCAATGGTAGCCGGAGTACTCTGCCGTTGCAGGGCTAGACAGAAGTTCGGAGAACCCGTCAGCACCTACGTATTTAATCTAAACATTATAGAAAGGGGTCAGGCTTCTTCCTATAGTGTGTGTATTATTGGTTAATATGTGAAATATTGGTTATCAGCGAAGACGAAAATTATCAGTGTAATATGGTATTTAATGTCAAACATAGGGTTATTGTTGTATTAGAGTGGGAAGCTTTGCCTACCCGGTGCAGCTATTCCGTTTTTTCTGCTATTTAGTAATCTCTGACAGCCAAGAGCGATCATAACTATTCAGATACATGTCCGTCTAGCTCTCGAACAGCAGAGTAATCAGGCTAGAGCTGGGGGGGGGGGGGGGGGGGTTGACGCCCCTCTCCCGCATGTGCTTCTCTTTTAAATTGTCTCTCCATAAAGAGTGAAACATTCATATTCATGACTGAAGGAAAAGTTCTGTGGCTGAAAAATATCAAAGCAGGAAATTATTAACCATTTTGTCATTCACAGGTGTACAGGTGCCCAGTTTTGTGTTGCGGGGGTGGGGGTGGGGGATGGGGGTGGCAGGTTGATTTATGTCATTCACAGGTGTACAGGTGCCCAGTTTTGTGTTGTTGGGGGTGGCAGGTTGATTTATTTCATTCACAGGTGTACAGGTGCCCAGTGCACTGGCAGGTGCAAGAGAGCACCAGCAGTCCGACCGGGGTAGGTAACAGGTGGAGGGTGGGTTTTGGGTGCTATGGAATTTTGAATGTCCTGTAGGATTAATGCCAAAGGGAAAAACTTGCGCAATTTTAATGAGGGAGATTAGGTGCATTTTTTAGTGGTCCATCAAAAGATAAAGAAGAGAGCTAGTCCAGGGCAAGTAGACAAGTCTTAATTTAGAGCTCTGATTTTTCTAATTAGTTTTATTAAATGTCTGATTGGCCTCGGGAGGCATAGTAAGTGATCAGTCTTAAAGCTGGTAGGTACGCACCAGCTCCCACCCAGAGCAAGATTTAGCATATTGTGGGGGGGGGGGGGGGCGTGACGTAGCCCAGTGGTAAAGTGCTCGTTTGATGCACTGTCAGTTTGAGATCGGTCCATATCGGTAGGCCCATTGTGGGGGGGGGGGGGGGGCGTGATGTAGCCCAGTGGTAAAGCGCTCGTTTGATGCACTGTCAGTTTGAGATCGGTCCCCATCGGTAGGCCCATTGTGTGTGTGGGGGAGGGGGGGGCGTGACGTAGCCCAGTGGTAAAGTGCTCGTTTGATGCACTGTCAGTTTGAGATCGGTCCCCATCGGTAGGCCCATTGTGTGTGTGTGTGGGGGGGGGGGGGGGGCGTGACGTAGCCCAGTGGTAAAGTGCTCGTTTGATGCACTGTCAGTTTGAGATCGGTCCCCATCGGTAGGCCCATTGTGTGTGTGTGGGGGGGGGGGGCATGACGTAGCCCAGTGGTAAAGCGCTTGTTGGTGCACTGTCAGTTTGAGATCGGTCCCCATCGGTAGGCCCATTGTGTGTGTGGGGGGGGGGGGGCGGCGTGACGTAGCCCAGTGGTAAAGTGCTCGTTTGATGCACTGTCAGTTTGAGATTGGTCCCCATCGGTAGGCCCATTGTGGGGGGGGGCGTGACGTAGCCCAGTGGTAAAGCGCTCGTTTGATGCACTGTCAGTTTGAGATCGGTCCCCATCGGTAGGCCCATTGTGTGTGGGGGGGGGCGTGACGTAGCCCAGTGGTAAAGTGCTCGTTTGATGCACTGTCAGTTTGAGATCGGTCCCCATCTGTAGGCCCATTGTGTGTGTGTGGGGGGGGGGGGATTGGTCGGTGACGTAGCCCAGTGGTAAAGTGCTCGTGCTCGTTTGATGCACTGTCAGTTTGAGATCGGTCCCCATCGGTAGGCCCATTGTGTGTGGGGGGGGGGGGGGGGTGTGACGTAGCCCAGTGGTAAAGTGCGTTTGACGTAGCCCAGTGGTAAAAGCGCTCGTTTGATGCACTGTCAGTTTGAGATCGGTCCCCATCGGTAGGCCCATTGTGTGTGTGTGGGGGGGGGGGGGGGCGTGACGTAGCCCAGTGGTAAAGCACTCGTTTGATGCACTCTCAGTTTGAGATCGGTGCCCATCGGTAGGCCCATTGTGTGTGTGTGGTGTGGGTGATGTAGCCCAGTGGTAAAGCGCTCGTTTGATGCACTGTCAGCGGTCCCCATCGTGGTAATTGTGTGTCGTTTGACATGCCCACTGGTAAAGTGCAGTTTGATGATCGGTCCCCCATCGGTAGGCCCATTGTGTGTGTGTGGGGTGTGTGTGATGTAGCCCAGTGGTAAAGTGCTCGTTTGATGCACTGTCAGTTTGAGATTGGTCCCCATCGGTAGGCCCATTGTGGACGTAGCCCAGTAAAGGGGGGCGTGACGTAGCCCAGTGGTAAAGTGCTCGTTTGATGCACTGTCAGTTTGAGATCGGTCCCCATCGATAGGCCCATTGTGTGTGTGTGGGGGGGGGGGGGGGGCGTGACGTAGCCCAGTGGTAAAGTGCTCGTTTGATGCACTGTCAGTTTGAGATCGGTCCCCATCGGTAGGCCCATTGTGTGGGGGGGGGGGGGGGGGGCGTGACGTAGCCCAGTGGTAAAGCGCTCGTTTGATGCACTGTCAGTTTGAGATCGGTCCCCATCGGTAGGCCCATTGTGTGTGTGTGGGGGGGAGGGGGGGCGTAACGTAGCCCAGTGGTAAAGCACTCGTTTGATGCACTCTCAGTTTGAGATTGGTCCCCATCGGTAGGCCCATTGTGGGGGGGGGGGGCGTGACGTAGCCCAGTGGTAAAGTGCTCGTTTGATGCACTGTCAGTTTGAGATCGGTCCCCATCGGTAGGCCCATTGTGTGGGGGGGGGGGGGCGTGACGTAGCCCAGTGGTAAAGTGCTCGTTTGATGCACTGTCAGTTTGAGATCGGTCCCCATCTGTAGGCCCATTGTGTGTGTGGGGGGGGGGGGGGGGTGTGACGTAGCCCAGTGGTAAAGTGCTCGTTTGATGCACTGTCAGTTTGAGATCGGTCCCCATCGGTAGGCCCATTGTGTGGGGGGGGGCGTGACGTAGCCCAGTGGTAAAGCGCTCGTTTGATGCACTGTCAGTTTGAGATCGGTCCCCATCGGTAGGCCCATTGTGTGTGTGTGGGGGGGAGGGGGGGCGTGACGTAGCCCAGTGGTAAAGCACTCGTTTGATGCACTCTCAGTTTGAGATCGGTGCCCATCGGTAGGCCCATTGTGTGTGTGTGGGGTGTGTGTGATGTAGCCCAGTGGTAAAGCGCTCGTTTGATGCACTGTCAGTTTGAGATCGGTCCCCATCGATAGGCCCATTGTGTGTGTGTGTGGGGGGGGGGAGGGCGTGACATAGCCCAGTGGTAAAGTGCTCGTTTGATGCACTCTCAGTTTGAGATCGGTCCCCATCGGTAGGCCCATTGTGTGTGTGTGGGGTGTGTGTGATGTAGCCCAGTGGTAAAGTGCTCGTTTGATGCACTGTCAGTTTGAGATCGGTCCCCATCGGTAGGCCCATTGTGGGGGGGGGAGGGTGACGTAGCCCAGTGGTAAAGTGCTCGTTTGATGCACTGTCAGTTTGAGATCGGTCCTCATCGGTAGGCCCATTGTGTGTGTGGGGGGGGGGGGGTGTGACGTAGCCCAGTGGTAAAGCGCTCGTTTGATGCACTCTCAGTTTGAGATTGGTCCCCATCGGTAGGCCCATTGTGTGTGTGTGTGGGGTGTGTGTGTGACGTAGCCCAGTGGTAAAGCGCTCGTTTGATGCACTGTCAGTTTGAGATCGGTCCCCATCGGTAGGCCCATTGTGTGTGGCTTTTACTTTTTCTTTTCCATGTTTCTTTGTTTTTTCCACATTCACCCCCTCAATATTTCCTGGATCTGCCCCTGGTTTATGTACATCATTTCTCCTAGGGGTGGGATGTAGCCCAGTGGTAAAGTGGTCACTTGATGCGCGGTCGGTTTGAGATCAATACTCGTCGGTGGGCCCCTTGGGCTATTTCTCGTTCCAGCCAGTGCACCATGACTGGTATATCAAAGGCTGTGGTATGTGCTATCCTGTCTGTGGGATGGTGTATATAAGGATAGTGATTTATTACTCGTCTGCATGAGACATATTTTGAGATTTGTAAAAAAAAAAAGAGTTTTAATGTTACAAATGTTTGACAACCAATAGCTGATGATGAATTAATCAGTGTGCTCTAGTGCTGTCGTTAAACAAAACAAACATTAACATAATTATGTGTATGGAAAAGTGGATATTAAACACTCCTAGCTGTCGGCAGGAAGGAGACCATGCAGTTACCCCTCTCAAAATCAGTTCAAGTTTGTTTTGTTTAATGACACCACTAGAGCACATTGCTTTATTAATCATCAGCTATTGGATGTCAAACATATGACAATTGTAACATGTCAAACATATGATAATTGTAACATGTCAAACATATGATAATTGTAACATGTCAAACATATGATAATTGTAACATGTCAAACATATGATAATTGTAACATAGTCTAGAGAGTAAACCTTTTATATATGCACTATCCCACAGACAGGATAGCACAGCCTTTGATGAACCAGTCGTGGTGCACTGACTGGAACAATAAATAGCCCAATAGGTCCACCAACGGGGATCGATCCTAGACCGACTGCGCATTGAACGAGTGCTTTACCACTGGTCTACATCCCCCCTACAAGGTTTCTGCCAGAGGGTAAAATGGGTATTGTGCCGTATCCAGATTTTTATGCAATTAAGTTTTTGGCAAAATGAATTACTCTTATCATTAAGGTATGATTTTCTTAACCCTAACCCTAATCTCAACCCAGTTTCTTTCTGGGGGAGGCTCCCTCATACCCCCGTTAACTGTGGTTGCATTCAATTCTCAATAGCGCCATACCCAAAAATGTCTTTCTGGCAGAAACACTGCCCTACCTCTCAAAATCAAGGCAAGCTGAGATCACTCCTCTAAAGTGGTGATATACATGTAGGTGAGTAATCACATGCATTTATTATTTTTGTTATCTTGGCTGTAAATAAGACACTTGACATGTATACACTGAAAAGTGTAGTGAGAGGCTTTAAAGGCGCATGCCCTAGTTTTAATTTGTAAAAAAAAGACACTAAGTTTAGTTAATCTATAAACCTATAACTCATTTGAATAAAGTTACAACAGAGTAAAAGAAGAGTCTGTGACGTTAAAACTGGTAAATATCCTTAAACAATAGACTAGAAGTTCGTTATCAGGGTGCAATTTGTTGTTAAAATTTTGATTAGCAGTTTTTCCTACTGGATGGAGAATTGATTAGCAACTATTGGAATTTGATTAGCACTTTAATAAAATGAGTAAACAGGACTAAAACACATTCTTTTTAATAAAATTGCATATTTCTTATACATGTATCTGTATTGTGGGCTGCTTACCCCAAAATAAAACAAGTACAGAACAGTACATGTGAAGGGTCATCACTGTCACTTGTTTACAAGGCCGTATCCTCCGGAGGTCAAGGGGGGCAGTTGCCTCCCCCCTCCCCCTCCACACACACACCCAGAGAATGTCACTTTGTTTTTTGGGGGCTATATAGAAAATAGCATAGAAATGTCAGGGTTTAATTTTTATAGTACAACATATTTCTGAATAATATTTGTCAATGGTTATGCTAAGCAGTTTGGTCATCTAACTTGTTCAAAGTGATTTTTTTGTCTTTCCTGAGTTGATTTGTATGTCTGATCCAAAGTGCGATTGAAGCCCGAGAAAAATTCCTTGTTTGGCTGATCATTCCAACGTATTCGGTGTTCATTTTTGTTATGAAAATTGACAATTCTTAAACGATATATATGCGTATTTTACCGGAACATTATTTGCCGAGGCAATTCGAAATTAAAAACGCCAAGCTGTTAATTAGTCGATAATACCGTATGTATATGCAAACATTTTCGCGGCTAAAATAATTCGCGATCAAGCTTTCATTTTACATTTTCACGATAGTTTTTGCCAATAATAAAATAAAAACGACCAATATCAACTGAACTCCTTTCAATGACAGTTTCACGTACGATATAATTATACTCGAGACATTCTCGCCATGCGGTCCGCATGCCGTTAGTCTTGTCCGCATGTATGTCTGATAATACATGATGCAGAAAACTTGAAAAATCACAAACTAGACCAAATACTATTTATTAGTAGTATTCATAGGTTGCATTCAGGTTTACAAATATTTGTATTTTTACAGTCCTTTACACTGTGTTTTTATTGACCTGTTGAATTTTTATATTGATGTTGATCATCACTTTAGTTTTGCATTAACCATAGTTTGACACCCAATAGCCGATGTATTTTTTGTGCTGGGTTGTCGTTAAACATTCATTCATTCATTCATTCATTCAGGTTTACAAATAACGAAAGCCACAAGTATGTATCGAATATAAGAATAATCAGTGTAAAAACAACAAACTGAAATATCGTAGTCACGAGATACCAGACGTGAGTTCAGCCAGCCGTTTGTCGCTAATGTTTGCCAGACTGTTTTTTACGCAACAAGTTAAACTGAACGACTACTTCGACAACCGGTCAAAATAATTATCAGACATTTTGACTACTGGCTATCGCTGAACGCAGATCATGCATAGCACCGAGTGTCAGTATTACCTTGTAGTATAAAACCACGTGGCAGGTAATTTGACAATAAAAATAAAGTGCATGCGATGCGCTATGTGTTTTGTATCTATAGGCATTATTCAAAGCTAAATCGGAAATAAGTTAACGCGTAATTCGCGGAGCTATCAGCATGTTCGCAATTATCGCGGTATATTTAATTTGTGAACATAATATATTTGCGTGCACGGTAGGCTACAAGTTCAGTGTACAAGGTCATAGCTGCTTGCAAATTAGGTTACCACGATGACGTAGCAACTAGTACGTTACGTCACTGTTCTTGTTAAAACATCAAACATTCTCTGCGTATTCCGACAGTATTTTCTATTTGAAATACTAACACATGCGAGAAGGTTGTACACTGAGATAAATTTAAAAAATGTTTATCATTGGCAAATCGGTTACCTTGGCTGCGATCACGGAAAATCGACACCCCTAAGTGCGTTCTTCTCCGCGATCTCAATTCAATTTGGTTACAAAACGCATGCATCACAAACTGCTAGTCATTGTTACAATATTGCATCACGATCGCAAGATTTTGCATCGCTTTTTGCGATGCGAACCCGGTCATTTTGCAGCCTGGTTATAAAGTGCTACTTCTCAGATGCACGTGCGTTTTTAAAAAATATGAAAAATGCATTTTGTGATATTAGAAACAACAGGAAAAAGAAAGAAAGAAATGTTTTATTTAATGACGCATTCAACACATTTTATTTACGGTTCTATGGCGTCGGACATGTGGTTAAGGACCACACAGATATTTGAGAGAGGAAACCTGCTGTCACCACTTCATGGGCTATTCTTTTCAATTAGCAGCAAGGGATCTTTTATATGCACCATTCTACAGACAGGGTAGTACATACCACAGCCTTTGATATGCCCGTCATGGTGCACTGGCTGGAATGAGAAATAGCCCAATGGGCAGAAACAACAGGATGACCAGAAATACTTCAATTCTATGAAAATGGATTATCTAAATAATAAAATCTAAGTAATGTTTGATTTCAGTGATCATAAACGGCTCTAATAGTGAAAAAACATGTATGTTTAAAAACTAGGGTATGTCCCATTAATATACACAGTGTAGGATTACGTCTCAGATAAGGTGCATTAATAATGCCATCTCGGACACACCTGGGCTATTTGAGCTGTCTGTCCATATATAACAGGGGTTGTAATGATTAGGTGTCAGTGGTTAGTCAGAGAGATTAGGTGTCAGTGGTTAGTCAGAGAGATTAGGTGTCAGTGGTTAGTCAGAGAGATTAGGTGTCAGTGGTTAGTCAGAGAGATTAGGTGTCAGTGGTTAGTCAGAGAGATTAGGTGTCAGTGGTTAGTCAGAGAGATTAGGTGTACCAGGATGTGAACTTATAGTTTGTTTGAGATGGGGGTGGGACGTAGCTCAGTGGTTAAGCACGTGGTCGGTCTAGGATCGATCTCTGTCGGTGGGCCCATTGGGCTATTTCTCGTTCCAGCCAGTGCACCACAACTGGTATATCAAAAGCTGTGGTATATGTTATCCTGTCTGTGGGATGGTGCATATAAAAGATCCCTTGCTGCCAATGGAAATATGTAGTAGAGTGCTTTTGTAAGACAATATGCCAGAATTACCAATTAATAAATCAATATGCTCTAGTAGTGTCATTAAAAGAAAAATAACGAGAGTTAAAAATGAACCTTTGAATTGCAATGTTACGCTATTTTAATGAATAAAGTTAAAATTTGTATAACAATTGTTTGATAAAATTTCGATGTACATGTAAGTAAAAAACATTTCCTTTACAAACAGAACAGCCAATGTATTCAGAGGTGTTTATTTGCATTAATCAATAATTGTGGTACCTAATTTGGCTGTTCTATCAGTTGCCTTAATACCTGTATTAAAAAAAGAAGATTTAACCTACATGTATGCAAGCAATATGATTTTAAATTGTAAAGAAGGAAGGAAGGAAAGAAATGTTTTATTTAACAACGCACTCAACACATTTTATTTACGGCATCAGACATATGGTTAAAGACCACACCACACAGATATTGAGAGGGAAAACCCGCTGTCGCCACTTCATGAACTACTCTTTTCGATTAGCAGCAAGGGATCTTTTATATACACCATCCCACAGACAGGATAGTACATACCACGACCTTTGTTACACCAGTTGTGCAGCACTGGCTGGAACGAGAAATAGTGCAGAGTGTTCACCGAAGGGAATCGATCCTAGATCGATCGCTCATCAGGCGAGCGCTGTACCACATTGTTTCCCGCTACATTTTTTCATTAGTAGCAAAGGATCTTTTATATATGCACTATATCCTACAGACAGGATACATACATGTATACCATGTCCATTGATATACCAGTCGTGGTACACTGGCTGGAATGAGAAATAGCCCAGTGGGTCCACTGACTGGGATCGATCCTAGGCTGACCGTGTATCAGGCGAGTGCTAGTTATCACTAATACAAAAATCCAGCATACAAGGAAGAAATACTCTGTGTACTCAAACTAGTTCAAACATTCATTTCATTTTATCTGCCAGCTAGGTCAGTGATAAAACATGATACACTGATGTATTTAACTGATAGGTTTGCAGTTGCTGCATAAACCACATACATGTATGTGACAAGATAATGGGAGGATATGTGTTCGCCAACAGACCTGTATAGTATGTATTATATATATCTATATATATATATTATATATTAATATATATATATATATATATATATATATATATATATATATATATATATATATATATATATATATATATATATATAATAACATTTATTTTGTATGTGTGTTTTATGGCCACAGATACCTGTAATTTTGGGTATAGAGTTGCGGTCATCCATAATCCTTCCTGGTTAGGTTGATTGTGCATTTTATAATTTACTACAGTAAATTAAATCTTGTCATATATGAATTGCATTGTTTTGCTAACCTAGACCTCCTGCAGGGTGCATACGGGTCCTTAAAAACCATGAAAGTCCATGAATTTTTATTTGTAACAATTAAGTACTCAAATGTTCATGAATATTATAAAAAACATAAAAAATGTCATGAAAAGTACTTAAATTTTATTTTCATAAGATATGTAAATGGCCTTTGAAGTTCCACTCTTATCATTTTAGAATAACATATTAGATTATGCAAAGTCGGAAGGAAGGAAGGAAATGTTTTATTTAAAGACGCACTCAACACATTTCATTTACGGTTATATGGTGTCGGACATATGGTTAAGGACCGCACAGATATTGAGGGAGGAAACCCGCTGTCACCACTTCATGGACTACTCTTTTTCAATTAGCAGCAAGGGATCTTTTATATGCGCCATCTCATAGACAAGATAGCACATACCACAGCCTTTGATGTACCAGTCGTGGTGCATTGGCTGGAACGAGAAATAGCGCAATGGGGCTACCGACGGGGATCGATCTCACACCGACCGCACATCGAGCAAGAGCTTTACCACTGGACTACGTCTCGCCCCTGCAAAGTCGGAGTCGGGCATACATGTTACACATGCTCTCAGAACCCCGATGCTGTTCTGCCAATTCCACCTACCGTATATCTTCGCCTATAAGTCGAATTTTTTTCACCCAAAAATTCTGTTATAACTTGGGGGATCGACTTATAAGAGTATCTAAATATTTAAATATCTTATCAAACATTTGGTAATTCTGACACATCATCAGAGGAAACCCGCTACTTTTTTCCTAATGCAGCAAGGGATCTTTTATGTGCACTTTCCCACAGACAGGATAGCACATACCACAGCATTTGTACAGTTCTGGTGCACTGGTTGGAATGAGAAAAAACCCAGTCAGTTGAATGGATCCACCGTTTCTGTTAACATATTCTGTGTGTATATAGAGAATGACTTAGTTAATGACGTAGGATATTGGCTTTTTCATGTAAGAATGGGAAATTTCTCATTCAGCCTGAACAGTATAAAGCTATTATTGCTGTTATTTCAGCCACATTGTACAATGACCTAGAGTTCACATGAGTAATGCATGTGACAGCACGTGGGTGACTTATCCTGCTATTATACTGATATGACATTGCTTTATTTGTCATCATATTCTTTTAACAGAACTGAGTGTCGCGGGTGAATGTTTCTATCATTATATTACTCTACTGCCCTATAGATCAGAGTGCCCTCGCTCTCTTCCAGTACTCTCTTCCAGGGTGGCACAGTGGTACAGCGTTCGCTCGATATGTGGTCGGTGTGGGATCGATCCCCATCGGTGGGCCCATTGGGCTATTTCTCGTTCCAGCCAGTACACCACGACTGGTATATCAAAGGCCGTGGTATGTACTACCCTGTCTGTGGGATGGTGCATATAAAAGATCCCTTGAAGAGTAGACCATGAAGTGGCGACAGCGAGTTTCCTCTCTCAGTATCTGTGTGGTCCTTAACCATATGTCTGACGCCATATAACCTTAAATAAAATGTGTTGAGTGCGTCATTAAATAAAATATGTCTTTCTTTTTTCTTTTACTCTCTTCCTCTTTTTAAACAAGTTAGCCAAGTTATAACCCTGGTGGCATCTTTAAATCTCTCATATATGAACTGCATTGTTTTGTTACCGTACACTTTCTAATATACACAGTGTGTTTAAGTGTCAGTTGATATGTACCTGTGTGCATGTGTATGTTAATTGCTACTGCCTGTTGGAGTACCATTCTCTCCCTCTTTAAACAATAAGTTATAACCCTGGTGGCATCTTTAAATCTCTCATATATGAACTGCATTCTTTTGTTATCAAAAACTTCCTAAAGTAAGTGTCAGTTGATATATACCTGTGCATATATACCAATATAAATCTATCACCATTGTGAGGTATAGATAAGGCAATTTTTTTTTTGTGAGGGCCGAGGTTTACCAAGGCCCTGACAAAAACATTTTGTCCCTCGGGTTAGAATTGCCTTATCTATACCTCACAATGGTGATTGATTCTTTTCCTTGCCCATTTAATTTCAGCAACAAAACATTAACTTTGTAAGCAATGGTTTGTTTATTGTAAAATGATTCGTAAACATTTTACCTACAGACTTATTTAATCATACATGGGGAAAATATAGTACACCTCATGCAACAACATAAAAATGTAACAGCTTACCAATAAATATAAAGTTGAAAATATTAATTTGTTTAAATATTTTTAAAACAATGATACTACGTGAAATGGCAAACATAATTGTGAAAACCATGAGTTATGACGTCACACGAATGTAGAAATTGTCTAACCCTCGGGTCAAGACAGATTTATCTAACCCTAGGGTGAGACATATTTGTCTAGCACCGTTCAAAAGCTGGATAACCCTGTCCAGTGGGCAAGAAATATATTTATATCATTCTTATTACTATAGATACTGCCTTCCCTGGAGGAATTTGGCATTGTCCAATAAATAACACAACTAAGTTAAACCACAATTCATGCAGTGTTTGTCTTTGTCATTCTAGGTATTGTTGTGTCCCTGTAGTGTTAGTCTTTGTCTTTCTAGGTATGGTTGCATCCCTGTCATGTTTGTGTTTGCCATTCTAGGTATAGTTGTGTCCCTGTATTGTTAGTCTTTGTCATTCTAGGTATGGTTGCATCCCTGTAGTGTTTATCTTTCTTTCTAGGTATGGTTGCATCCCTGTAGTGTTTATCTTTCTTTCTAGGTATGGTTGCGTCCCTGTAGTGTTTATCTTTGTCTTTCTAGGTATGGTTGTGTCCCTGTAGTGTTTATCTTTCTTTCTAGGTATGGTTGCGTCCCTGTAGTGTTTATCTTTGTCATTCTAGGTATGGTTGTGTCCCTGTAGTGTTTATCTTTCTTTCTAGGTATGGTTGCGTCCCTGTAGTGTTTATCTTTGTGATTCTAGGTATGGTTGTGTCCCTGTAGTGTTTATCTTTCTTTCTAGGTATGGTTGCGCCCCTAGCTGTAGTGTTTATCTTTGTCTTTCTAGGTATGGTTGTGTCCCTGTAGTGTTTATCTTTGTCTTTCTAGGTATGGTTGTGTCCCTGTAGTGTTTATCTTTGTCTTTCTAGGTATGGTTGTGTCCCTGTATTGTTAGTCTTTGTCTTTCTAGGTATGGTTGTGTCCCTGTAGTGTTTATCTTTCTTTCTAGGTATGGTTGCATCCCTGTAGTGTTTATCTTTCTTTCTAGGTATGGTTGCGTCCCTGTAGTGTTTATCTTTGTCATTCTAGGTATGGTTGTGTCCCTGTAGTGTTTATCTTTCTTTCTAGGTATGGTTGCATCCCTGTAGTGTTTATCTTTCTTTCTAGGTATGGTTGCGCCCCTAGCTGTAGTGTTTATCTTTGTCTTTCTAGGTATGGTTGTGTCCCTGTAGTGTTTATCTTTGTCTTTCTAGGTATGGTTGCACCCCTGTAGTGTTTATCTTTGTCTTTCTAGGTATGGTTGCACCCCTGTAGTGTTTATCTTTGTCTTTCTAGGTATGGTTGTGTCCCTGTAGTGTTTATCTTTGTCTTTCTAGGTATGGTTGCACCCCTGTAGTGTTTATCTTTGTCTTTCTAGGTATGGTTGTGTCCCTGTAGTGTTTATCTTTGTCTTTCTAGGTATGGTTGCACCCCTGTAGTGTTTATCTTTGTCTTTCTAGGTATGGTTGCACCCCTGTAGTGTTTATCTTTGTCTTTCTAGGTATGGTTGTGTCCCTGTAGTGTTTATCTTTGTCTTTCTAGGTATGGTTGCACCCCTGTAGTGTTTATCTTTGTCTTTCTAGGTATGGTTGCACCCCTGTAGTGTTTATCTTTGTCTTTCTAGGTATGGTTGCACCCCTGTAGTGTTTATCTTTGTCTTTCTAGATATGGTTGTGTCCCTGTATTGTTAGTCTTTGTCTTTCTAGGTATGGTTGCGTCCCTGTAGTGTTTATCTTTCTTTCTAGGTATGGTTGCGCCCCTAGCTGTAGTGTTTATCTTTGTCTTTCTAGCTATGGTTGTCCCTGTAGTGTTTATCTTTGTCTTTCTAGGTATGGTTGTGTCCCTGTAGTGTTTATCTTTGTCTTTCTAGGTATGGTTGCACCCCTGTAGTGTTTATCTTTGTCTTTCTAGGTATGGTTGCACCCCTGTAGTGTTTATCTTTGTCTTTCTAGATATGGTTGTGTCCCTGTATTGTTAGTCTTTGTCTTTCTAGGTATGGTTGTGCCCCTGTAGTGTTTATCTTTGTCTTTCTAGGTATGGTTGTGTCCCTGTATTGTTAGTCTTTGTCTTTCTAGGTATGGTTGCACCCCTGTAGTGTTTATCTTTGTCTTTCTAGGTATGGTTGCACCCCTGTAGTGTTTATCTTTGTCTTTCTAGATATGGTTGTGTCCCTGTATTGTTAGTCTTTGTCTTTCTAGGTATGGTTGCGCCCCTGTAGGGTTTATCTCTGTCATTCTAGGTATGGTTGTGTCCCTGTAGTGTTTTTGTCATTCTAAGTATGGTTGTGTCCCTGTAGTGTTTATCTTTGTCTTTCTAGGTATTGTTGTGTCCCTGT
This sequence comes from Gigantopelta aegis, assembly GCF_016097555.1. Taxonomy (NCBI): domain Eukaryota; kingdom Metazoa; phylum Mollusca; class Gastropoda; order Neomphalida; family Peltospiridae; genus Gigantopelta; species Gigantopelta aegis. The sequence goes on along the minus strand of NC_054700.1, from coordinate 4,729,975 downwards.
AGTGTTTATCTTTCTTTCTAGGTATGGTTGTGTCCCTGTAGTGTTTATCTTTGTCATTCTAGATATGGTTGTGTCCCTGTAGTGTTTATCTTTGTCTTTCTAGGTATGGTTGTGTCCCTGTAGTGTTTATCTTTGTCTTTCTAGGTACTGTATACGCAAATATGTTCGCGAATAAAATATACCGCGACGAACACATTGTTAGCACCGTGAATTTAATTATGCGCGAACTTATTTTTGATTTGGTATATTATTATTTACCTTATAATATATAGTCTTATCTCTACACACCCAACCCATATCAGAATCGAGCAGTCAGAGGTCCGCAAGATCACGTGATTCTGTAAACCTGCCTGGTCACGTGGATTTTATCCAAATGATACACATTTGGGTGCAAGTCTGTTGTTACGTAATCTCAGTTTTGTTTGTTTTCTTTGTAACCTTGAATGGAAGTTTGTGAGTATCACCAATAATGAAAAGTTATTTCTTCTGATATTTGCGTTTTTCAATGTTCTGTATCGCATGTGCGTGTTCCATCGACAATAGTCTTATCAGACATACATACAACATTGACGTCTCACTGGCTATCCAGAGATCGGGCCTGGGACAGACATGCTCGAAACTCTAGTGGTATATGAGCATGTAAATAAATATTGGTAATGGTAATGGTCTCGCTGACAGCATAGTGAACATGTCCAAGTATGTGCATGAAATCGTCCTTGAAAACAGTTTGGCAAATGAAATATGGGTAATTGTTGTTTTATTATCGGGGGACACAGTTGCGAAAATAATTCCTCGCAAAAATGTAAAATGAAAGACCGATCGTGAATTATGTTAGCCGTGAAAATATTTGCATATACTGTAGGGTTGTGTTCCAATAATGTTAGTCTTTGTCTTTCTAGGTATGGTTGCGCCCCTGTAGTGTTTATCTTTGTGTCTCTAGGTATGGTTGTGTCCCTGTAGTATTTTTGTCATTCTAGGTATGGTTGTGTCCCTGTAATGTTAGTCTTTGTCTTTCTAGGTATGGTTGCACCCCTGTAGTGTTTATCTTTGTCTTTCTAGGTATGGTTGCGCCCCTGTAGTGTTTTTGTCATTCTAGGTATGGTTGTGTCCCTGTAATGTTAGTCTTTGTCTTTCTAGGTATGGTTGCACCCCTGTAGTGTTTATCTTTGTCTTTCTAGGTATGGTTGTGTCCCTGTAGTGTTTCTTTGTCTTTCTAGGTATGGTTGTGTCCCTGTAATGTTAGTCTTTGTCTTTCTAGGTATGGTTGCACCTCTGTAGTGTTTATCTTTGTCTTTCTAGGTATGTTTGTGTCCCTGTAGTGTTTATTTTTGTCTTTCTAGGTATGGTTGCGCCCCTGTAGTGTTTATCTTTGTCTTTCTAGGTATGGTTGTGCCCGTGTAGTGTTTTTGTCATTCTAGGTATGGTTGTGTCCCTGTAATGTTAGTCTTTGTCATTCTAGGTATGGTTGTGTCCCTGTAGTGTTTATCTTTGTCATTCTAGGTATGGTTGTGTCCCTGTAGTGTTTATCTTTGTCTTTCTAGGTATGGTTGCGCCTTTGTAGTGTTTTTGTCATTCTGGGTATGGTTGTGTCCCTGTAGTGTTTATCTTTGTCATTCTAGGTATGGTTGTGTCCCTGTAGTGTTTATATTTGTCTTTCTAGGTATGGTTGCACCCCTCTAGTGTTTTTATCATTCTAGGTATGGTTGTGTCCCTGTAGTGTTAGTCTTTGTCATTCTAGGTATTGTTGTGTCCCTGTAGTGTTTATCTTTGTCATTCTAGGTATGGTTGTGTCCCTGTAGTGTTTATCTTTGTCATTCGAGGTATGGTTGTGTCGCTGTAGTGTTTTTGTCATTCTAGGTATGGTTGTGTCCCTGTAGTGTTTATCTTTCTTTCTAGGTATGGCTGTGTCCCTGGAGGATTTCGGCATTGCTCTGGACCTGAATGATGTCGACACCTTACTTCAGGCCATCAATGAAGGCAGCGACAGATTTCTGGAGCAGTTGTTTGACTCAGACAGAAAGTATTTCCACGAACTCTGCGAGCTGGGCCATGCCAACGTGGTGGAGATGATCCTCACTCGCAGGAGTGTAGACTTGGAAGAGGAATGGCAACAGGTAACAACAATTAAAGGGACACTCTCGTGATTTTGCAGCCATTGCACGGTTGTCAGAGCTGAGACGGCAGGGGTGGCAACTGCTGACCCATTAAGTCAACAGTTTATTATTATTATTATTATTATCATCATCATCATCATCATTATTATCATTATTTCATTTCATTTTTTTTTTTTTTTTTTTTTTTTTATATTATCTTTTTATTATTATATTTGTTTAATTATTACTATTTTTTTAAGTCTTAATTTTTCTTAAAACAAATCAGAATTCCCACTATTGCTAATTGTGGAAGTTTAAGGGACATGGCATTCACTAGCTGCTTTCACAAAATTCTAGATGTGCTAGATGCATGTCACGTGAACTGAATGAATGAATGAATGAATGAATGTTTAACTACACACCAGCACAAAATTAACACATCAGCTGTAGGGTGTCACAAAAGGTAGCACATGAATGGTACATACTTGTCCATAATTTAATGTTCTTTCTGTTAAATATTCTGACAATATCGCCCTAAATAGATATCTTTGAAAGTGTTTCAGGCAGGAACATCCTTGCAGCACCATCTGTAAGAGGGGGGACACCCCTCCCACACCCACCCTCTACACTGCCCCAATGTAAAATTTCTTCTGACTCCCCTGCAATGTAAGAATGTTTGTTTTGTTTAACAACACCACTAGAGCACATTGATTTATTAATCATCGGCTATGCATTGTAAGATAATTCTGACTAACAGCCTTTTTTGGTGACTATAAATTATATATGACTTATATATTCAGTGGATAGAGCACTCGTCTGAGATGCTTGGGTAATAGGATCAAATCCCCTCAATGGACATATTGAGGGATCTAGTTCAGTGGATAGAGCACTCGTCTGAGATGCTTGGGTAATAGGATCAAATCCCCTCAATGGACATATTGAGGGATCTAGTTCAGTGGATAGAGCACTCGTCTGAGATGCTTGGGTAATAGGATCAAATCCCTTCAATGGACATATTGAGGGATCTAGTTCAGTGGATAGAGCACTCGTCTGGATGCTTGGGTAATAGGATCAAATCCCCTCAATGGATTTATTGAAGGATCTAGTTCAGTGGATAGAGCACTCGTCTGAGATGCTTGGGTAATAGGATCAAATCCCCTCAATGGATTTATTGAAGGATCTAGTTCAGTGGATAGAGCACTCGTCTGAGATGCTTGGGTAATTGGATCAAATCCCTTCAATGGACATATTGAGGGATCTAGTTCAGTGGATAGAGCACTCGTCTGAGATGCTTGGGTAATAGGATCAAATCCCCTCAATGGATTTATTGAAGGATCTAGTTCAGTGGATAGAGCACTCGTCTGGATGCTTGGGTAATAGGATCAAATCCCCTCAATGGATTTATTGAAGGATCTAGTTCAGTGGATAGAGCACTCGTCTGGATGCTTGGGTAATTGGATCAAATCCCCTCAATGGACATATTGAGGGATCTAGTTCAGTGGATAGAGCACTCGTCTGAGATGCTTGGGTAATAGGATCAAATCCCCTCAATGGACTGAGATGCTTGGCTCATAGGATCAAATCCCCTCAATGGACATATTGAGGGATCTAGTTCAGTGGATAGTGCACTCGTCGGAGATGCTTGGGTTATAGGATCAAATCCCCTCTGTGGACCCATTGAGTTTTTGCCCCATCCCAACTGGTGCCTGATGACTAATTATTAGTTAATGTATTCAAGTGGTTTACTAAATAAAACAAACTTTTAACTTTAATTCACCAACAATCTAATTTTAAAATTGAGACCTGTTTGTAGATCTATGGCAGTTTTAATGATTACCCACATGGTTAAAAATACTGTGGTTCATATCTAGAACATGAAGTGGGATGTAACACTTCTACGTCACACGATGAAGTCATCAATTGGTGCACTGCAGCCTTACAGGAACTTCAACCAAATGAGTTGAGTGATAAAAATTAAGACGATTATGGGTATACATGTACATGTAATAAATAGGATATTAAAGTCACTACCATTTCATATCATATTTATATCCCTTGTAAAATCATTTTCATTTAAAATTATTTCACTCAGTACATAAACATCATATAAAATGGACGAGAGTTTAATATCCTATAAATATACAAATCTGACTGGATCTTTTCTTCTTTTTTTTTTTTTTTTTGTAAATTAATTATTATTATTTTTTATTTTTTCTGTTATTTTTTTTTTAGAAAACTCCTCTACAACTAGCAGCAGCCAATGGGCATGCAGATCTTGTGTCTCTGCTGCTCTGTCGTGGCTCGGAACTATCCGATGATATTGGCGCTGACGATTCGCCGTTCTACTTAGCGACACAGAAGGGACACGTGCAGGTTTTGAGGAAGTTGACAGACCACAGACCGTGTGAGTCATTGTTTACACACGTCAACTGGTTAAACGTAAACCTTAATAACCATCAATACAGACCACAGGCCGTGTGAGTCATTGTTTACATAGGTCAACTGGTTAAACATAAACCTTAATAACCATCAATACAGACCACAGGCCGTGTGAGTCATTGTTTACACAGGTCAACTGGCGAAACGTAAACCTTAATAACCATCAATACAGACCACAGACCGTGTGAGTCATTGTTTACACAGGTCAACTGGCAAAACGTAAACCTTAATAACCATCAATACAGTGTGAAACACTTGGCAATAACCTTAATAACCATCAATACAGACCACAGACCGTGTGAGTCATTGTTTACACAGGTCAACTGGCAAAACGTAAACCTTAATAACCATCAATACAGACCTATTGGCCCAGATTTTGTGATCTATCATCAGACGAGTCAAAATTTTATCATGACTTTTCCAACTGGCGGCCGAAATTTGGTACATTCATTACAGCGTATTATTTCGGAATGTCCAAAATGTAATGTTTATTAAACAACCAAAGAGCTAGTTTTGACAATAAATCAGTTTACTGATTTTTCAAAAAAATATACGTGTTTTCTGTGGAAATTTGGTGTCTATTAAAATAAAAAGTATTCAGAACATTTTGGCCAATTTTGTTTACCACAGGGATGTGAGAGCTATATGGAAATACACTTTTGCATTTTGTCTAAAAAAAATAAAAAAATAAAAATGATGCACCTTTTGGCTGACGAAGACTGAGGCGCCACGTACAAGAGTTAGATCGCAAGTAGTATTCGCGCGTAATACATTCCCTTGGCTGGATTTCGTCGGCTTCACTGCAATTGGCCAGTTTTGTCCAATCCAGGATATGCTATTTAAAAGCCTTTATTTGAATTGGGAAGAAAGAAGGTGAGCAGTAAGTGTTTTGGTTCCAGCCCCTCTCACATCCCTGTTACCAGCATGCAGCTGCATCACCGATGAGCGATCGGAATTCAGTTGGAATTATCATTAAAAACAACCAATTGAGCAAAATTGAAACAAAAGCACTATGTGGTACTACATTGGGAGTGTTTGATTTGACAATCGGAATTCAGTGGGAACTATTATTAAAAAAAACCATTTGAGAACAACTGAAACAAAAGTCGTATGTGGTTGTTGAGAATAGTTTCACCAATGTTTTTAAAGCATTGCATAATTTGTGTCCATTTAGACATTTATGATAGATCCAACAGTTTTTGATGCTCACGCAGGAAACTGCTACATTACAGCCAATTTAACAGAATCTCACCTTTTTTTCATTTTTACTCCAGAAAATAGCATACACATCTCAGGTTTTAATTTGTATAGTGTTTCATTTGTTTATAAAAAGTAGTGCCCCCCCCCCCCCCCCCAGGATTTTGATCAGGGTATGGCCCTGTTTAATGCTCATTTGAAGGATAGAAATAGTAATAAAAAACTAGCTATTTGCATAACAACTACATTTTTATAAACATTGATATACTTTAGAACCGAGATGCGTATGCTCATTGAAACTGATCTCCTATCTCAAATCCAATACTCTTTTTTATTTTTTTTAATAAAATTTGAGCTACTCAAAAATTGCACAGGCAAGTCAAAGTGCTAAAATGGCAAGTTAAAAAAATCCTAAATGCACCACCTGTATTTCTATACAATATTCATGGAAATTGTATTTTCTATACAGTATTCTAGATAAATTATATTTTCTATACAGTATTGTAGATACGTTCTATTATTTACACAGCAGTATTAAAACAGTCTGATGCTCATAGTCATCTTCTGCTGGCCGCGTGTGACAGTGGTAGCCTGGAGACGGTCAAGTTCTGGATCTGGCCGCACGTGAACCTGAATAACCCTCCAGAGATTGTGTCATCACTGGATAAGTGTGAGGAAATGGTGCCACTGTGGGTTGCGTGTCGAGGTATTATTGTGCTTTTTGCAGTATAGATAAATAGACGATAATAAACAAGTTGCCAGTTGTTATCAAATTTATGTCCTGAGTGAAATTGATTTTTACTTGTCAGTTTTCTTCTTCTTTTGTATTTTATTTACATAACAAATAATAAAAAAAAAAAAAAAAGTTTTATTCATTGTTCCAAAAATCTGTAATGAACTGCGTTAAAATAACTTTTTACGACAAATTTAAGAATATAAACTAAGAGGTGTCAATGCAAACTCTGTAAACTACATGTCGTCATTGTGTAGGTTTGACAGATCGTGATGACGTCATTGTGTAGGTTTGACAGATCGTGGTGTCGTCATTGTGTAGGTTTGACAGATTGTGATGACGTCATTGTGTAGGTTTGACAGATCGTGATGTCGTCATTGTGTAGGTTTGACAGATCGTGATGATGTCATTGTGTAGGTTTGACAGATCATGGTGTCGTCATTGTGTAGGTTTGACAGATCGTGATGACGTCATTGTGTAGGTTTGACAGATCGTGATGTCGTCATTGTGTAGGTTTGACAGATCATGGTGTCGTCATTGTGTAGGTTTGACAGATCATGGTGTCGTCATTGTGTAGGTTTGACAGATCGTGATGACGTCATTGTGTAGGTTTGACATCATGATCGTGGTTTGACGATCATTGTGTAGGTTTGACAGATCGTGATGACGTCATGTGTAGGTTTGACAGATCATGGTGTCGTCAGGTAGGTTTGACAGATCGTGATGACGTCATTGTGTAGGTTTGACAGATCGTGATGACGTCATTGTGTAGGTTTGACAGATCATGGTGTCGTCATTGTGTAGGTTTGACAGATCGTGGTGACGTCATTGTGTAGGTTTGACAGATCGTGATGACGTCATTGTGTAGGTTTGACAGATCGTGGTGACGTCATTGTGTAGGTTTGACAGATCGTGGTGTCGTCATTGTGTAGGTTTGACAGATCGTGGTGACATCATTGTGTAGGTTTGACAGATCGTGATGACGTCATTGTGTAGGTTTGACAGATCGTGATGACGTCATTGTGTAGGTTTGACAGATCATGGTGTCGTCATTGTGTAGGTTTGACAGATCGTGATGACGTCATTGTGTAGGTTTGACAAATCGTGATGACGTCATTGTGTAAGTTTGACAAATCGTGGTGACATCATTGTGTAGGTTTGACAAATCGTGGTGACATCATTGTGTAAGTTTGACAAATCGTGGTGACATCATTGTGTAGGTTCACCAAATCGTGATGACGTCATTGTGTAAGTTTGACAAATCATGATGACATCATTGTGTAGGTTTGACAAATTGTGGTGTTGTCATTGTCTAGGTTTGACAAATCGTGGTGTCGTCATTGTCTAGGTTTGACAAATCATGATGACTTCATTGTATAGGTTTGCCAAATCATGATGTCGTCATATTTAGTACCGACAAAGTCACTGAGAAATTATGAATTTTCTTTCCCCGGTTCTGAGTGCACACTGGAGTAATAAAAACATGTTTAATAAAGTCATAGGTGAATGAATCCATAGCTTAAAGGGATCAAACTATCCTTAGTTTGTTGCCATTGTTAAGATGTAGTCGACTAACAAAGACATTTCAATGATTAACATTGCATATTAAACTAATTAATAATTTAATGTGCTCTAGTGGTGTCATGAAACAGAACAAACTGGGGTTTTTAAGACCCTGCAAATAGAAATGTTTATTGGTGACCCGTATGATTATTAATTCCGATATGGGCGGGTCGTAACCCAGTGGTAAAGTCGATGCGCAGTCGGTTTGGGATCGATCCCTGTCAGTAGGCCCATATTGGGCTGTTTCTCGTTTCAGCTATAGCACTATGACTGGTATATTAAAGGCCATGGTATGTGATATCCTGTCTGTGGGATGGTGCATATAAAAGATCCCTTGCTACCAACTGAAAAATGTAGGGGGTTTCCTCTCTAAGACTAAATGTCAAAATTACCAAATGTTTGACATCCAATAGCTAATGACTTATAATCAATGTGCTCTAGTGTTGTTGTTAAACAAAACAAACAAACTTATCTCTCCATAAAAATAACAATTTTTTCTCTTTCTTCAATGTGCCACTATAAGTAATTATGAAAAAAATGCTGTTTCATTACTGAAAAACTGAGGTTTTTGTTTCAAACATATTTTATTAAATCCTTCCCCTGATTTCAACAATATCCTCATTCAGTTACTGTTGTTACCAGTATATCATTTGGCCACATGCACAATATATATGACATAACATTTCTACAAGCAAATATCAATGAAATACCAAATGCATAATTTGTGCCTCTCAGTATAGTTACATTTGTAGTAACATAATATGCCAACTTGTATATCAAAGGCCAAGTACCAATTGTTTGATTTAATAGATGAACAGAATTAATATTGTTACTTTTAAGTTTGGGAATTAAATTACAAAACACTCATCAAGTGTATCATGTGCAGAAATTTATGCAGGCTTGGCCTATACTATAAGGAGCAAAATTTCTAAGGTAATTCGAGCCATGCCCCCCCCCCCCCCCCCCCCCAAAAAGCTTTTAGCATGCACCTGCATACGCACACGGTATGACTTTCATTAGATTAAATGTAGCTACATTCTTAATAACAATATACCAGCTGTGTATCAAGGGCCGTATGGTGAGTGCTGCCTTCAAGGTTCGACAAATCCACTAGCCCTGGGTCCTGGCTAGTGAATGTTTGGTTGGGCTGGTGGAAATTATCAACTGTATATTACTATAATACATCCATAGACACTAGCCAAAGCTTCTGTGAGGGCTATAGTGACTTTGATAAACGTTTGTCAAACACTGGCTGCCTCGTTAGTATAAATGTACAGTGAAACCCCTCTAAGCCGGACACCCTCGGGACCAAGTAAAAAGTCCGGTTTTAAGAGGTATCCGGTTTAGTGAGGTTAAGTTCTTTACTGATTTAAAAAAAAAAAAAAAGGACCGTGAAAAATATTCGGTTTTAAGGGAATTCCGGTTTACAGAGGGTCCGGTTTTGAGAGGTTTCACAGTATTTAAAAAGATGCCTTGCTGCTGATGTTGGTAAAAGGGATCCTGTGTGGTGACAGCAGGTTTTCTCTCTTTATACTCGGCCATTAACCTCCATTCTAGTCATACAGCTGAGACAGCTCAATTACCAACCCAAAATGATAGCAGCTCAGTTACTGACCCACGACAAAATGCTTGAACCATACTGTAGTTGGTTTTATTTAAAAATATACTGATTGAAAAAAAGAAAGGGAACACATGGTATTTGCGACCACATTGAAATCACTACTTGTTTAAGAGTACATGTAATTATGTGTGTATCAAATAACAGATGAACTGTGGGATTGACCCATTGGACTATTTCTCATTCCAGCCAGTGCTCCACGACTGGTGTAACAAAGGCCGTGGTATGTACTATCCTCTCTGTGGGATGGTGCATATAAAAAATCCCTTGCTACTAATCGAAAAAGAGTAGCCTATGAAGTGGCGACAGCGGGTTTCCTCTCAATATCTGTGTGATGATTAACCATACATGTATGTCTGATGCCATATAACCGTAAGTAAAATGTGTTGAGTGCATCGTTAAATAGAACATTTCCTTCATTCCTGTGGGATTGATTGCCAGTAGCATGGTTAACTTCCTGATAGGGCGGCATGTAGCCCAGGGGTAGAGCACTCGCCTGATGTCAGTCAGAGATCGATCCCAGTCAGTCAACTATTGGGCTACATGTATTTCTCGTTCCAGCCAGTGCACCATGACTGGTATATCAACGGTCATGGTATGTGCTATCATATTCTGTAGGATGGTGCATATAAACGATCCCTTGTTACTAATGTAAAATTTTTTAGAGGGTTTCCTCTCGTTCCAGCCAGTACACCATGACTGGTATATCAAATGCTGTGGTATGTGCTATCTGTCTGTAGGATGGTGCATATAAAAGATCCCTTGCTACTAATGAAAAAAATGTAGATGCTTTTCTCTGTAAGACTATTTGTCAAAATTACCAAATGTTTGACATCCAATGGCCAGTTATTAAAAAATCATTGTACTCTATTGGTGTTGTTAAACAAAACAAAGTTTTAACTTCGTGCCACTGTGGATGAGGCTTTCGTTTACAGTCAGCGTTGGCTGTTGCTATTTATGTGTTCCCTTATTTCCATCAGTGATAATAAAAATTAACGTTTGTTTTGTTTAACGACTCCTCTAGACTACATTGGGTTATTCATTATCAGCTAGTGAATGTCAATTATTTAGTCATTGTGATACAGTCTTGAAGAAAATTCTACATTTTTCCATTAGCAGCAAGAGATCTTTTTATGTGAACTTTCCCTCAGACAGGGCGGCATATACCACAGGCTTTAATAAACCACTGATAATATAAGTTATATTTGTTGTTGGAAAGGGTTGGAATGTAATGAATAGTAAAGCACTTTATTGAGGTGCAGTGGGTCAAAGGTTCGATTGTCTTCAGTGGACTGGGTTTTTTCCCCCCATCCTAACTGATACATAAAAGACCATGGTATGCATTGTCCTGCTTATGGGATACTGCAAATAAAAGACTCCTAGCTGCTTTTCAAATGTAATAGTAGGTATGGCTGTAGAGGGCATCGTCTTCCTCACCCACTCTCCTTCTCTCTACACGTCTCTCCTTCCCCTCTATATGTTTGTGTGTATCTCTCTCTTTCTCTCTCTCTGTCTCTCTCTCTCTCTCTCTGTCTCTCTCTCTAGCTCGCTATCGCTCTTTCTCTCTCTCTCTCTCTCTCTCTCTCTCTCTCTCTCTCTCTCTCTCTCTCTCTCTCTCTCTCTCTCTCTCTCTCTCTCTCTCTCTCAATTAAACACATATTTCTTTTCTCTCATTGTAGGAAATCATCTGGAAGTGGCGAAGTTTCTTCTTTCTGTGGGAGCTGTGATAACAAAGCATATCTGCAGGTCGTACCCAGAAACTACTCAAAAACTTGTTGAAGATTACTTCCACACCAGCCGTAAAAATAAGGTAATTGATCTTGCTTATATACTCATCAACATCAATTAAGTGGCAGTAAACATTTTAGTGATTCTTTTCTAGTGTTATGTGATTTTAGCAGGTTTTGTATGCAGATCATATATGGTCAAAGTTTACTAAACAAATGTCGTCTGTGATCAAAACTCGTTAAAATAATATATGACACTAGCAATGAATATTCAAAAGGTCTGTTGGCCCTTAATTAATTTTATTGAGTATATTATGTTATTGATCATATTATCAGTCCCCTACCGGTCCAACCAGAGGGTTTCATTTCATCCTTCTGTCTGTCTGTCCGTTCAGCAGTCAGTCAGTCACTCAGTCAAGTCGGTCGGTCGGTCGGTTGGTCGGTCCCACATATACATGGTTTTTTCACAATACCTCGAGATATTGAGCTGAAATTTTGTGTGTATTTTTATCATGTACTGTTACAGATCACGTTTGACTTTCATGACAATTTGGGGGCGGGATGTAGCCCAGTGGTAAAGCACTCGCTTGATGTGCGGCAGGTCTAGGATCGATCCCCGTCGGTGGGCCCATCGGGCTATTTCTCGTTCCACCCACTGCACCACGACTGGTATATCAAAGGCCGTGGTATGTACTACCCTGTCTGTGGGATGGTGCATATAAAAGATCCCTTGCTGCTAATCGAAAAGAGTAGCCCATGAAGTGGCAACAGCAAATTTCCTCTCTCAGTATCTGTGTGGTCCTTAACTATATGCCATATAACCGTAAATAAAATATGTTGAGTGCAACGTTAAATAAAACATTTACTTTCTTTCTTTCATTGTGATTTACACATTTGTCACAGAATTATGGCCATTAAAGTTAGAAGATACGAAAATGAATTGAGCCCAGCTAGTGTGGGATATGTATATATTGCTTTAGCAGTACTCTCAGAATGCTGGTTCATTCACTTTAACAGTACTCTCAGAATGCTGGTTCATTCACTTTAACAGTACTCTCAGAATGCTGGTTCATTCACTTTAACAGTACTCTCAGAATGCTGGTTCATTCACTTTAGCAGTACTCTCAGAATGCTGGTTCATTCACTTTAGCAGTACTCTCAGAATGCTGGTTCATTCACTTTAGCAGTACTCTCAGAATGCTGGTTCATTCACTTTAGCAGTACTCTCAGAATGCTGGTTCATTCACTTTAGCAGTACTCTCAGAATGCTGGTTCATTCACTTTAGCAGTACTCTCAGAATGCTGGTTCATTCACTTTAGCAGTACTCTCAGAATGCTGGTTCATTCACTTTAGCAGTACTCTCAGAATGCTGGTTCATTCACTTTAGCAGTACTCTCAGAATGCTGGTTCATTCACTTTAGCAGTACTCTCAGAATGCTGGTTCATTCACTTTAGCAGTACTCTCAGAATGCTGGTTCATTCACTTTAGCAGTACTCTCAGAATGCTGGTTCATTCACTTTAGCAGTACTCTCAGAATGCTGGTTCATTCACTTTAGCAGTACTCTCAGAATGCTGGTTCATTCACTTTAGCAGTACTCTCAGAATGCTGGTTCATTCACTTTAGCAGTACTCTCAGAATGCTGGTTCATTCACTTTTCAGTACTCTCAGAATGCTGGTTCATTCACTTTAGCAGTACTCTCAGAATGCTGGTTCATTCACTTTAGCAGTACTCTCAGAATGCTGGTTCATTCACTTTTCAGTACTCTCAGAATGCTGGTTCATTCACTTTAGCAGTACTCTCAGAATGCTGGTTCATTCACTTTAGCAGTACTCTCAGAATGCTGGTTCATTCACTTTAGCAGTACTCTCAGAATGCTGGTTCATTCACTTTAGCAGTACTCTCAGAATGCTGGTTCATTCACTTTAGCAGTACTCTCAGAATGCTGGTTCATTCACTTTAGCAGTACTCTCAGAATGCTGGTTCATTCACTTTAGCAGTACTCTCAGAATGCTGGTTCATTCACTTTAGCAGTACTCTCAGAATGCTGGTTCATTCACTTTAGCAGTACTCTCAGAATGCTGGTTCATTCACTTTAGCAGTACTCTCAGAATGCTGGTTCATTCACTTTAGCAGTACTCTCAGAATGCTGGTTCATTCACTTTAGCAGTACTCTCAGAATGCTGGTTCATTCACTTTAGCAGTACTCTCAGAATGCTGGTTCATTCACTTTAGCAGTACTCTCAGAATGCTGGTTCATTCACTTTAGCAGTACTCTCAGAATGCTGGTTCATTCACTTTAGCAGTACTCTCAGAATGCTGGTTCATTCACTTTAGCAGTACTCTCAGAATGCTGGTTCATTCACTTTAGCAGTACTCTCAGAATGCTGGTTCATTCACTTTTCAGTACTCTCAGAATGCTGGTTCATTCACTTTTCAGTACTCTCAGAATGCTGGTTCATTCACTTTAGCAGTACTCTCAGAATGCTGGTTCATTCACTTTAGCAGTACTCTCAGAATGCTGGTTCATTCACTTTAGCAGTACTCTCAGAATGCTGGTTCATTCACTTTAGCAGTACTCTCAGAATGCTGGTTCATTCACTTTAGCAGTACTCTCAGAATGCTGGTTCATTCACTTTAGCAGTACTCTCAGAATGCTGGTTCATTCACTTTAGCAGTACTCTCAGAATGCTGGTTCATTCACTTTAGCAGTACTCTCAGAATGCTGGTTCATTCACTTTAGCAGTACTCTCAGAATGCTGGTTCATTCACTTTAGCAGTACTCTCAGAATGCTGGTTCATTCACTTTAGCAGTACTCTCAGAATGCTGGTTCATTCACTTTAGCAGTACTCTCAGAATGCTGGTTCATTCACTTTAGCAGTACTCTCAGAATGCTGGTTCATTCACTTTAGCAGTACTCTCAGAATGCTGGTTCATTCACTTTAGCAGTACTCTCAGAATGCTGGTTCATTCACTTTAGCAGTACTCTCAGAATGCTGGTTCATTCACTTTAGCAGTACTCTCAGAATGCTGGTTCATTCACTTTAGCAGTACTCTCAGAATGCTGGTTCATTCACTTTAGCAGTACTCTCAGAATGCTGGTTCATTCACTTTAGCAGTACTCTCAGAATGCTGGTTCATTCACTTTAGCAGTACTCTCAGAATGCTGGTTCATTCACTTTAGCAGTACTCTCAGAATGCTGGTTCATTCACTTTAGCAGTACTCTCAGAATGCTGGTTCATTCACTTTAGCAGTACTCTCAGAATGCTGGTTCATTCACTTTTCAGTACTCTCAGAATGCTGGTTCATTCACTTTTCAGTACTCTCAGAATGCTGGTTCATTCACTTTAGCAGTACTCTCAGAATGCTGGTTCATTCACTTTAGCAGTACTCTCAGAATGCTGGTTCATTCACTTTAGCAGTACTCTCAGAATGCTGGTTCATTCACTTTAGCAGTACTCTCAGAATGCTGGTTCATTCACTTTAGCAGTACTCTCAGAATGCTGGTTCATTCACTTTAGCAGTACTCTCAGAATGCTGGTTCATTCACTTTTCAGTACTCTCAGAATGCTGGTTCATTCACTTTTCAGTACTCTCAGAATGCTGGTTCATTCACTTTTCAGTACTCTCAGAATGCTGGTTCATTCACTTTTCAGTACTCTCAGAATGCTGGTTCATTCACTTTTCAGTACTCTCAGAATGCTGGTTCATTCACTTTTCAGTACTCTCAGAATGCTGGTTCATTCACTTTTCAGTACTCTCAGAATGCTGGTTCATTCACTTTTCAGTACTCTCAGAATGCTGGTTCATTCACTTTTCAGTACTCTCAGAATGCTGGTTCATTCACTTTTCAGTACTCTCAGAATGCTGGTTCATTCACTTTAGCAGTACTCTCAGAATGCTGGTTCATTCACTTTTCAGTACTCTCAGAATGCTGGTTCATTCACTTTAGCAGTACTCTCAGAATGCTGGTTCATTCACTTTTCAGTACTCTCAGAATGCTGGTTCATTCACTTTAGCAGTACTCTCAGAATGCTGGTTCATTCACTTTTCAGTACTCTCAGAATGCTGGTTCATTCACTTTTCAGTACTCTCAGAATGCTGGTTCATTCACTTTTCAGTACTCTCAGAATGCTGGTTCATTCACTTTTCAGTACTCTCAGAATGCTGGTTCATTCACTTTTCAGTACTCTCAGAATGCTGGTTCATTCACTTTTCAGTACTCTCAGAATGCTGGTTCATTCACTTTAGCAGTACTCTCAGAATGCTGGTTCATTCACTTTAGCAGTACTCTCAGAATGCTGGTTCATTCACTTTAGCAGTACTCTCAGAATGCTGGTTCATTCACTTTAGCAGTACTCTCAGAATGCTGGTTCATTCACTTTAGCAGTACTCTCAGAATGCTGGTTCATTCACTTTTCAGTACTCTCAGAATGCTGGTTCATTCACTTTTCAGTACTCTCAGAATGCTGGTTCATTCACTTTAGCAGTACTCTCAGAATGCTGGTTCATTCACTTTTCAGTACTCTCAGAATGCTGGTTCATTCACTTTAGCAGTACTCTCAGAATGCTGGTTCATTCACTTTAGCAGTACTCTCAGAATGCTGGTTCATTCACTTTAGCAGTACTCTCAGAATGCTGGTTCATTCACTTTAGCAGTACTCTCAGAATGCTGGTTCATTCACTTTAGCAGTACTCTCAGAATGCTGGTTCATTCACTTTAGCAGTACTCTCAGAATGCTGGTTCATTCACTTTAGCAGTACTCTCAGAATGCTGGTTCATTCACTTTTCAGTACTCTCAGAATGCTGGTTCATTCACTTTTCAGTACTCTCAGAATGCTGGTTCATTCACTTTTCAGTACTCTCAGAATGCTGGTTCATTCACTTTTCAGTACTCTCAGAATGCTGGTTCATTCACTTTAGCAGTACTCTCAGAATGCTGGTTCATTCACTTTAGCAGTACTCTCAGAATGCTGGTTCATTCACTTTTCAGTACTCTCAGAATGCTGGTTCATTCACTTTAGCAGTACTCTCAGAATGCTGGTTCATTCACTTTAGCAGTACTCTCAGAATGCTGGTTCATTCACTTTAGCAGTACTCTCAGAATGCTGGTTCATTCACTTTTCAGTACTCTCAGAATGCTGGTTCATTCACTTTTCTCTCAGTGCTGGTTCACACTTTAGCAGTACTCTCAGAATGCTGGTTCATTCACTTTTCAGTACTCTCAGAATGCTGGTTCATTCACTTTTCAGTACTCTCAGAATGCTGGTTCATTCACTTTTCAGTACTCTCAGAATGCTGGTTCATTCACTTTAGCAGTACTCTCAGAATGCTGGTTCATTCACTTTAGCAGTACTCTCAGAATGCTGGTTCATTCACTTTAGCAGTACTCTCAGAATGCTGGTTCATTCACTTTAGCAGTACTCTCAGAATGCTGGTTCATTCACTTTAGCAGTACTCTCAGAATGCTGGTTCATTCACTTTAGCAGTACTCTCAGAATGCTGGTTCATTCACTTTAGCAGTACTCTCAGAATGCTGGTTCATTCACTTTAGCAGTACTCTCAGAATGCTGGTTCATTCACTTTTCAGTACTCTCAGAATGCTGGTTCATTCACTTTTCAGTACTCTCAGAATGCTGGTTCATTCACTTTTCAGTACTCTCAGAATGCTGGTTCATTCACTTTTCAGTACTCTCAGAATGCTGGTTCATTCACTTTTCAGTACTCTCAGAATGCTGGTTCATTCACTTTAGCAGTACTCTCAGAATGCTGGTTCATTCACTTTAGCAGTACTCTCAGAATGCTGGTTCATTCACTTTTCAGTACTCTCAGAATGCTGGTTCATTCACTTTAGCAGTACTCTCAGAATGCTGGTTCATTCACTTTTCAGTACTCTCAGAATGCTGGTTCATTCACTTTTCAGTACTCTCAGAATGCTGGTTCATTCACTTTTCAGTACTCTCAGAATGCTGGTTCATTCACTTTTCAGTACTCTCAGAATGCTGGTTCATTCACTTTTCAGTACTCTCAGAATGCTGGTTCATTCACTTTTCAGTACTCTCAGAATGCTGGTTCATTCACTTTTCAGTACTCTCAGAATGCTGGTTCATTCACTTTAGCAGTACTCTCAGAATGCTGGTTCATTCACTTTAGCAGTACTCTCAGAATGCTGGTTCATTCACTTTAGCAGTACTCTCAGAATGCTGGTTCATTCACTTTAGCAGTACTCTCAGAATGCTGGTTCATTCACTTTACTCTCAGTACTCTCAGAATGCTGGTTCATTCACTTTTCAGTACTCTCAGAATGCTGGTTCATTCACTTTTCAGTACTCTCAGAATGCTGGTTCATTCACTTTAGCAGTACTCTCAGAATGCTGGTTCATTCACTTTAGCAGTACTCTCAGAATGCTGGTTCATTCACTTTTCAGTACTCTCAGAATGCTGGTTCATTCACTTTAGCAGTACTCTCAGAATGCTGGTTCATTCACTTTAGCAGTACTCTCAGAATGCTGGTTCATTCACTTTAGCAGTACTCTCAGAATGCTGGTTCATTCACTTTAGCAGTACTCTCAGAATGCTGGTTCATTCACTTTTCAGTACTCTCAGAATGCTGGTTCATTCACTTTAGCAGTACTCTCAGAATGCTGGTTCATTCACTTTAGCAGTACTCTCAGAATGCTGGTTCATTCACTTTTCAGTACTCTCAGAATGCTGGTTCATTCACTTTTCAGTACTCTCAGAATGCTGGTTCATTCACTTTTCAGTACTCTCAGAATGCTGGTTCATTCACTTTTCAGTACTCTCAGAATGCTGGTTCATTCACTTTTCAGTACTCTCAGAATGCTGGTTCATTCACTTTAGCAGTACTCTCAGAATGCTGGTTCATTCACTTTAGCAGTACTCTCAGAATGCTGGTTCATTCACTTTAGCAGTACTCTCAGAATGCTGGTTCATTCACTTTAGCAGTACTCTCAGAATGCTGGTTCATTCACTTTAGCAGTACTCTCAGAATGCTGGTTCATTCACTTTAGCAGTACTCTCAGAATGCTGGTTCATTCACTTTAGCAGTACTCTCAGAATGCTGGTTCATTCACTTTAGCAGTACTCTCAGAATGCTGGTTCATTCACTTTTCAGTACTCTCAGAATGCTGGTTCATTCACTTTTCAGTACTCTCAGAATGCTGGTTCATTCACTTTTCAGTACTCTCAGAATGCTGGTTCATTCACTTTTCAGTACTCTCAGAATGCTGGTTCATTCACTTTTCAGTACTCTCAGAATGCTGGTTCATTCACTTTTCAGTACTCTCAGAATGCTGGTTCATTCACTTTAGCAGTACTCTCAGAATGCTGGTTCATTCACTTTAGCAGTACTCTCAGAATGCTGGTTCATTCACTTTAGCAGTACTCTCAGAATGCTGGTTCATTCACTTTAGCAGTACTCTCAGAATGCTGGTTCATTCACTTTAGCAGTACTCTCAGAATGCTGGTTCATTCACTTTAGCAGTACTCTCAGAATGCTGGTTCATTCACTTTAGCAGTACTCTCAGAATGCTGGTTCATTCACTTTAGCAGTACTCTCAGAATGCTGGTTCATTCACTTTAGCAGTACTCTCAGAATGCTGGTTCATTCACTTTAGCAGTACTCTCAGAATGCTGGTTCATTCACTTTTCAGTACTCTCAGAATGCTGGTTCATTCACTTTTCAGTACTCTCAGAATGCTGGTTCATTCACTTTTCAGTACTCTCAGAATGCTGGTTCATTCACTTTTCAGTACTCTCAGAATGCTGGTTCATTCACTTTTCAGTACTCTCAGAATGCTGGTTCATTCACTTTTCAGTACTCTCAGAATGCTGGTTCATGTATTTTTCAGTACTCTCAGAATGCTGGTTCATTCACTTTAGCAGTACTCTCAGAATGCTGGTTCATTCACTTTTCAGTACTCTCAGAATGCTGGTTCATTCACTTTTCAGTACTCTCAGAATGCTGGTTCATTCACTTTTCAGTACTCTCAGAATGCTGGTTCATTCACTTTTCAGTACTCTCAGAATGCTGCTTCATTCACTTTTCAGTACTCTCAGAATGCTGGTTCATTCACTTTTCAGTACTCTCAGAATGCTGCTTCATTCACTTTAGCAGTACTCTCAGAATGCTGGTTCATTCACTTTTCAGTACTCTCAGAATGCTGGTTCATTCACTTTTCAGTACTCTCAGAATGCTGGTTCATTCACTTTTCAGTACTCTCAGAATGCTGGTTCATTCACTTTTCAGTACTCTCAGAATGCTGGTTCATTCACTTTTCAGTACTCTCAGAATGCTGGTTCATTCACTTTTCAGTACTCTCAGAATGCTGCTTCATTCACTTTTCAGTACTCTCAGAATGCTGGTTCATTCACTTTTCAGTACTCTCAGAATGCTGGTTCATTCACTTTTCAGTACTCTCAGAATGCTGGTTCATTCACTTTTCAGTACTCTCAGAATGCTGCTTCATTCACTTTTCAGTACTCTCAGAATGCTGGTTCATTCACTTTTCAGTACTCTCAGAATGCTGGTTCATTCACTTTTCAGTACTCTCAGAATGCTGGTTCATTCACTTTTCAGTACTCTCAGAATGCTGGTTCATTCACTTTTCAGTACTCTCAGAATGCTGGTTCATGTATTTTTCAGTACTCTCAGAATGCTGGTTCATTCACTTTTCAGTACTCTCAGAATGCTGGTTCATGTATTTTTCAGTACTCTCAGAATGCTGGTTCATGTATTTTTCAGTACTCTCAGAATGCTGGTTCATTCACTTTTCAGTACTCTCAGAATGCTGGTTCATGTATTTTTCAGTACTCTCAGAATGCTGGTTCATTCACTTTTCAGTACTCTCAGAATGCTGGTTCATGTATTTTTCAGTACTCTCAGAATGCTGGTTCATTCACTTTTCAGTACTCTCAGAATGCTGGTTTATGTATTTTTCAGTACTCTCAGAATGCTGGTTCATTCACTTTTTCAGTACTCTCAGAATGCTGGTTCATGTATTTTTCAGTACTCTCAGAATGCTGGTTCATTCACTTTTGCAGTACTCTCAGAATGCTGGTTTATGTATTTTTCAGTACTCTCAGAATGCTGGTTCATTCACTTTTCAGTACTCTCAGAATGCTGGTTTATGTATTTTTCAGTACTCTCAGAATGCTGGTTCATTCACTTTTCAGTACTCTCAGAATGCTGCTTCATTCACTTTTCAGTACTCTCAGAATGCTGGTTCATGTATTTTTCAGTATTACTTCATTATGACCAACATGCAGCTAGAGGCTCTTCTCCCATGCTGGTTTTCCAATCACTTGGTAACTTTGACAAAAATGGACCTGTCCAACAATGAACTGATGTCACTTCCTTCCTGCATACCGTGGAGCATGCCCAGGCTTACCTCCCTTGATGTCAGCAACAACAAACTAAACAGTCTTCTTGGGCCAGATTCAAATGAACAAAAATACATTTTATCAATTTTAAGGTATATTGTTCAACTGGTGTTAAAGTATATTGTTCAAATGGTGTTAAAGTATATTGTTCAACTGGTGTTAAAGTATATTGTTCAACTGGTGTTAAAATATATTGTTCAACTGCATGGTGTTAAAGTATATTGTTCAACTGGTGTTAAAGTAATATTGTTCAACTGGTGTTAAAATATATTGTTCAACTGCATGGTGTTAAAGTATATTGTTCAACTGGTGTTAAAGTAATATTGTTCAACTGGTGTTAAAGTATATTGTTCAACTGGTGTTAAAGTAATATTGTTCAACTGGTGTTAAAGTATATTGTTCAACTGGTGTTAAAGTATATTGTTCAACTGGTGTTAAAGTAATATTGTTCAACTGGTGTTAAAGTATATTGTTCAACTGGTGTTAAAGTATATTGTTCAACTGGTGTTAAAGTATATTGTTCAACTGGTGTTAAAGTATATTGTTCAACTGGTGTTAAAGTATATTGTTCAACTGGTGTTAAAGTATATTGTTCAACTGGTGTTAAAGTATATTGTTCAACTGGTGTTAAAGTATATTGTTCAACTGGTGTTAAAGTAATATTGTTCAACTGGTGTTAAAGTATATTGTTCAACTGGTGTTAAAGTATATTGTTCAACTGGTGTTAAAGTATATTGTTCAACTGGTGTTAAAGTATATTGTTCAACTGGTGTTAAAGTATATTGTTCAACTGGTGTTAAAGTATATTGTACAACTGCATGGTGTTAAAGTATATTGTTCAACTGGTGTTAAAGTATATTGTTCAACTGGTGTTAAAGTATATTGTTCAACTGGTGTTAAAGTATATTGTACAACTGGTGTTAAAGTATATTGTTCAACTGGTGTTAAAGTATATTGTTCAACTGGTGTTAAAGTATATTGTTCAACTGGTGTTAAAGTATATTGTTCAACTGGTGTTAAAGTATATTGTTCAACTGGTGTTAAAGTATATTGTTCAACTGGTGTTAAAGTATATTGTTCAACTGGTGTTAAAGTATATTGTTCAACTGGTGTTAAAGTATATTGTACAACTGCATGGTGTTAAAGTATATTATTCAACTGGTGTTAAAGTATATTGTTCAACTGGTGTTAAAGTATATTGTTCAACTGGTGTTAAAGTATATTGTTCAACTGGTGTTAAAGTATATTGTTCAACTGGTGTTAAAGTAATATTGTTCAACTGGTGTTAAAGTATATTGTTCAACTGGTGTTAAAGTATATTGTTCAACTGGTGTTAAAGTATATTGTTCAACTGGTGTTAAAGTATATTGTTCAACTGGTGTTAAAGTATATTGTTCAACTGGTGTTAAAGTATATTGTACAACTGGTGTTAAAGTATATTGTTCAACTGGTGTTAAAGTATATTGTTCAACTGGTGTTAAAGTATATTGTTCAACTGGTGTTAAAGTATATTGTTCAACTGGTGTTAAAGTATATTGTTCAACTGGTGTTAAAGTATATTGTTCAACTGGTGTTAAAGTATATTGTACAACTGCATGGTGTTAAAGTATATTATTCAACTGGTGTTAAAGTATATTGTTCAACTGGTGTTAAAGTATATTGTTCAACTGGTGTTAAAGTATATTGTTCAACTGGTGTTAAAGTAATATTGTTCAACTGGTGTTAAAGTATATTGTTCAACTGGTGTTAAAGTAATATTGTTCAACTGGTGTTAAAGTATATTGTTCAACTGGTGTTAAAGTAATATTGTTCAACTGGTGTTAAAGTATATTGTTCAACTGGTGTTAAAGTATATTGTTCAACTGGTGTTAAAGTAATATTGTTCAACTGGTGTTAAAGTATATTGTTCAACTGGTGTTAAAGTAATATTGTTCAACTGGTGTTAAAGTATATTGTTCAACTGGTGTTAAAGTGTATTGTTCAATTGGTGTTAAGGTATATTGTTCAACTGGTGTTAGATTATATTGTTCAACTGGTGTTAAAGTATATTGTACAACTGCATGGTGTTAAAGTATATTGTTCAACTGGTGTTAAAGTATATTGTTCAACTGGTGTTAAAGTATATTGTACAACTGCATGGTGTTAAAGTATATTATTCAACTGGTGTTAAAGTATATTGTTCAACTGGTGTTAAAGTATATTGTTCAACTGGTGTTAAAGTATATTGTACAACTGGTGTTAAAGTATATTGTTCAACTGGTGTTAAAGTATATTGTTCAACTGGTGTTAAGGTATATTTTGCAACTTTTTAACTGGTTTTAAGGTATATTGTTCAACTGGTTTCAAGGTATATTTTTAACTGGTTTTAAAGTATATTGTTCAACTGGTTTTAAGGTATATTGTTCAACTGGTGTTAAGGTATATTTTTCAACTGGTTTTAAAGTATATTTTTCAGCTTATTCTAACGTATATTTTTCAACTGGTTTTAAGGTATATTTTTCAACTGGTTTTAAGGTATATTTTTCAACTGGTTTTAATTAATGTATATTTTTCAACTGTTTCTAAGGTATATTGTTCAATTGGTTTCAAGGTAAATTTTTCAAATGATTCTAAGGTATTTTATTCAACTGGTTTTTAGGTATAAACAGATCTTAAACTATATTTTTCAACTAGTTTTAAGCTATATATAGTTTCCAATGATTTCAATTTTCAATGTATATTTTATTAACTGACTTCACGTGATAACTGACATTACGTCTTGTATAAGGTATAGTGACTTTAAATTTGGTCTATACATGCATTCCCGTAGTTCTTTCTCTGAGTATATTTTCTTGTTTCTCCAGCCTGAAGAGTGTAAATCTTTCTTAAAATCGGTTGGAGATCGAGCCTGTGTGTAGAACTGTTTACTTATAAATACAGATATTACGATTTTAATAATGACTTTAAATTTGGTCTACAGTACCATGCATTCCCGTATTTCTTTCTCTGAGTATATTTTCTTGTTTCCCCAGCCTGAAGAGTGTAAATCTTTCTCATAATCGGTTGGAGAGCATGTGTGTAGAACTGTTTCGACTCCCGACTCTAAAGAAACTGAATGTGTCAAACAACAACTTGTCGTACCTGATGAAAATAACCACGTCGCGGCAGGACAGGCAGTCCAGTTCAAGTCATAATAGTTACTTTGGTAAGTTTTTACATGTGTAGTTTAATATGTGCTGAGATGTTCTTAATTATACATTCCTTTCTTTTCCTCACAAGAAGTGTGAAAATACCTATATGTTAGACACCAAACAGGTGTAGTTTAAAATGTACTGAGGTGTCGTTAAACAGACATTCCTTTCCTTTCTTCTCTCAACCAAGTGTTTAAATAGCCGTATGTTAGACACCAAATAGCTGCAGTTTAAAATGTGCTGAGGTGTCGTTAAACAAACGTTCCTTTTCATCCGTGTCTAGACAAAGTGTCAAAATAGCAATAGTTTTAAGTATGCCGACATGTTGTTAAATATAAACATTCCTTTCCTTTCCTATCTAGAAGTGTGAAAATATCTATATGTCAGACATCAAACAGATGTAGTTTAAAATGTGCTGAGGTGTCGTTAAACAAACGTTCCTTTTCATCCGTGTCTAGACAAAGTGTCAAAATAGCAATAGTTTTAAGTATGCCGACATGTTGTTAAATATAAACATTCCTTTCGTATCTAGAAGTGTGAAAATATCTATATGTCAGACATCAAACATGTGTAGTTTAAAATGTGCTGAGGTGTCGTTAACCTTCTGACTGCTGCAGCTGAGATATCTCGCCCGACATCACGCTAGTCTGTATACAGTGCATTTACCAATTCACATTTTCCCCGCACTCGCCGGAAATAAAAATATAACAACAGGAAATAGATTGATTGACACTATGGCAGCTTTAGTTTTCTGTTTTCACTTGACAGCAATGGCAGCACATCGCTGTAATTTTCAAGGATCAATAGCTCATTATGACAGCTAATTTGATAATAAATTTGATCATTTCCCCAACAATGTAAATCACCAAATGTTGGGGGTGGGTTGTTGTTGTTTTTGTTACATAAACATAAATACTGGACAGCTGGCCACAAATGCTCGTGAGTAAATGCGACTTTCTTTTTATTTTTGTGCCTAATTTTAATCAACATTAACTGATCTTAAATTTAAAAATTAGGAAAACCCACAGAAATAACACTTACCGATAATGTAAGTGACTGTTTTCTGTTTTAAAATCATTTATTTTCTGTAAGTGTCGCGTGCAAAACGGCGGGAAATATGAATTGGAAAATGCACTGTATAGGCCTACAGTGTAATAATTAAATTTCATTACAGTCATTACAATATAACGTCATCCCATTGGTCCAGATGTAGCAACGGGAGTTTGTTCATTTCTCAATGAATGTAAAAATTATATCGTCAAAGAACGTCATATCTGATGACGTCATTTTATATGGGGCAAGTTGTCTTATTGAGCGTTATTGTTTATGGAACAAAAATAATTAAAAATAAAATACGAACTTTTAGTATTATTATTAGTAAGCATGATTCAAATTTAATTATAAGTATTGTCTGTTATTTCTTTTATGCTCATCTGGGTATGAAAAAAAAAAAAAATCATCCGCAAAATTAAATGAGAACGGATTCACCGATTCACACAGTTTGCGGATAATTTTGTTTGTTCATACCCTGATGAAGGTAAAAACTATAATAAACAATCCGTAACAGTATATGTCGACAGATGTAACGTCGAGCGAGATATCTTGCCTGCACTAGAAAGTTAAACAAATATTCCTTTCCTTTCAAAACCAAGTGTCGAAATACCCAGGTGTTAAACACACAATAAGCCATGGATTAAAATGTGCGGAGGTGTCATTAAACAGACATTCCTTTCCTCTTCTGATTTCCAGATGGCTTTGAAAACGACTGGCTGCCCAGTCTTATACGACTCGACATTTCCAACAATAAGCTGAAGATGCTTCCGTCGGAAATACGAAACTGTGGCTCGCTTCAACATCTCATCGTCAACAACAACGAACTCTGTGCCTTCCCGTCCCCGTGGCCGTGCAGGCTGGTAAGTTCAGTATAGGTCAAGGACAGATGTCACATATCCAGTGAACTTTGTTGGGGGGTGGGGTTAGTGGTTATTTGGTAGGCATTGTAAACTGCTTTGTAAGTTTTTACTTGTCAGCCTTTACCATAAATGTGCCTCCATTGTTCGACAACTGGATACTTAGCAGTGTTACCAAAATGTGGAGCTTATTTCAAGATTATATCATTAATTAGTCCCCTACCAGTTCAGCTGGTTTTGTCGCTATATGTTTGTCTGTGTGTTCGTTCATCTGTCTCATGTATTAATTTTTTTATAATTTTTTTTTGCAAAGCCTTAAAATATTAAGCTGAAATTTTGTGTGTAGCTTTACAGATCAAGATTGACTTTCATGGAGATTGACCAAATTTATGAATTAGAGCCAAAGCAATTGTCATGGGAATTTATTCAAGGACCATAACTCTGTCAGAAATTAAATTTTATTCATTTTGCGACAAGAGTTGGGGCCCAGTATTACTTCAGCAGTACTCTCAGAATGATTGTTTTAAAATAATTTGATCATCATGGGAATTTATCAAGGGCCATAACTGTGCCAGAAATGAAATTTATCAATTTTTAGACAGAGTTAATGGTCCTTCAACTTAGAAAATTTGAAAATTTGTAACCGGCCTCAGTGGTGTCATGGTTAAGCCATCGGACATAAGGTTGGTAGGTAGTGGGTTCACAGCCCTGTACTGGCTCCCACCCAGAGCAAGTTTTAATGACTCGATGGGTATATACTAACCAACTAACAACTAATCCACGGACAGACAACCCAAATAGCTGAGGTGTGTGTACCCAGGACAGTGTGCTTGAACCTTAATTGGATATAAGTACGAAAATAAGTTGAAATGAAATGAAAAATGTGCCCGGTAGTATTGCTTTAGCAGTATGCTCAGAGTTAAACAGACACTTGTTTTCTTTACCAAAAATGTGTCTTCATTGATCCACTGCTGATTGGCGATAGTCGTCCCCACAGAAAACTCCTTTTTTTCACAAGTTATTTATGTCTGAGGAGATTGTTTTCTAAACTGCACACAAAAATAGTGGGGTTTTTATTATTTCCAAAACACTTTAAATATTAATTTTTCTTCTTATGTCAGACCAAACTGAAATTATTTACAAAAGATAATTTTGTAGGAGGTTGGAGCTTATTTTAAAGGCATATTGTCACAGACCATTGACCTATTTAATGGTATAACAAAGTATTACCTGAACAAAAATAATCTGATTTGTCGCTAAATGTACTTTTATTCAACCATCTTCATAACCACCATACTCCATTTATTAATGATATTTTGTAAAAATAATTGAATTATGGCAATGGTCCATAATTCAAAAACTAAAATTGCCGAGAGGGATGACTTAGATTTCACTCCATAATGGTTCAGTTACGGTGATGCAATAACTAGATTTAGTTTCCAACAAGTAATGTAATTTTTATTTATTATCCATTTTTAGAGAAATAAGGTCCTTAAATCCATGACAGTATGCCTTTAAGACTATATGCTTAATTTTAAGTTGTATATTTTTCACAGCAACATCTGGATATTTCAAACAACTGTCTGGAAACTCAAAGGTTTCTTGTAAGTGCTGAGGAGTTTTGGAGTGACTCGCTGAAAATCCTGAGAATTGATCACAATGAACTGGACGAGATCTCTGAAAGTATTGTCAAACTGTGTAAGTAAAAAAAAAAGAGAAAGAAATGTTTTATTTAACGACACACTCAACACATTTTATTTACGGTTATGTGGCGTTATTATACTATCAAGTCATTTATATTGTTTTACAAGTCAAGTTGATGAAAGCAAAGCGCCGTGTCGTAAATTAGAGCGTTTGTTTACACTGTGCATAGAGAAGATGGACGGAGCTGACGTCACTTCACCCCAAGCTATACCACCGGACGTCACAAAAACTAAACAAAATGGCTGCCCCCAGTTAGCAGGAATAATCATGTTTTTTTATTAACTCTAAAATTACGCGTTTTTCATTTGTTAAAGTGTCAGTATGTGTTGGTGGTCCGGGTATGCATCTTTCCAACACATAAGGCTCTTGTTTGAGTTGACTTTACCTTTAAGGACCACATAGATATTGAGAGAGGAAACCTGCTGTCACCACTTCATAGGCTACTCTTTTCGATTAACAGCAAGGGATCTTTTATATGCACCATCCCACAGACAGGGTAGTACTTACCACGGCTTTTGATATACCAGTCGTGGTAAAACAGGCTGGAATGAGAAATAGCCCAATGGGCCCACCAACGGGGATCAATCCCAGACCGACCGTGCATCAAGCAAGCGCTTTACCACGTTTTTGCTTCCTATTTATTGCACTCGTTTATTTTGCAAAAGAACATACCACTCAACCGCTACGTGATTTTGTGGTATATATTCTTGCACAAAATAAACTCGTGCAATAAATAGGAAGCGAAAACAATGTATGTGAAGTTCCCTATATTTCTCCTGCAACCACTGTTTCATTATGATGACCTATTAAAGCAAAGTCATAAACGTGTACTAGCAGATTACGAAATCGCTCATGTGACTTCTAGGTCATCATGTAATGTAGCTGTAGCTTTTCACCCTTAAGTTTTGTGGTCTGCAGGATAAACATAATAACTAGTTAATGACGTAGAATATCGACTTTATCTTGGTCAGGCCGAATGGGCGATTTACCAATCTTATCTTCACAGGATAAACATAATAACTAGTTAATGACGTAGAATATCGACTTTATCTTGGTCAGGCCGAATGGGCGATTTACCAATCTTATCTTCACAGGATAAAGCTGATATATCCTACATCATTAACTAGTTATTATCTTTCTATGTGATTGACAAAAAATTACAGTACCACTTTGATGTTTAACACCTCTGCATAATTCCATCTGGTTTCTTCTTCTTTTAGCCGAACTCAAAGAGCTGCATGCCTCACACAATAAAATTGAACGCTTGCCGGAAGTTGAATCCTGGGACTGTCGACGTTTGATCATCCTGGATCTCGGAGACAACAAACTCGGCGTTCCCTTGTCAAACGAACAGGTTCAACGCATGTGAGTACCAGTCAGTTTGGAGTTAAAAGGCAAGACATCAGTGGCATAGCCAGGGGGGCCATGGCACCCCCCCCCCCCCAATCCCGGGAATTTTTACCTTTTCGCTTATTAATAACATTAAAAAGGTTCCTGTGTCATATCCCTCTACACAAGTGCCCCCCCCCCCCCCCCCAAATACAAAATCCTGCCTACGCCACTGCAAGACATTGCATTTCAAGTGGTGCTTTTAGTTCAACATTAACATTTTGTGTTTACATAACTTTTTTCACATACTATAAATCATAGATTAATGAACACAATGCACCAAAAATCTGTCTGTCTCTCTGTCCCACATTAGTTTTTCGGATTCTGTTTTGCAATGCCTCAATATACGCAGCTGAAATTTGTTTGTATAGCTGTACCATGTACTGTTACAGATCAAGTTTGACTTTCATGGTGATTTACCCATTTTTTTTACAGAGATATAGCCCTTGGACTTAGAAGATAGGAAAATTGGTTTCCCAGACTTTTTTTTGGTCAAAATATGTCAATATATTGAGCTGAAAGTTTGTGTATAGCTTTATCATGTACTGCTACAGAATTATTGTAACTTTCATGGCGATTTCCACATTTTTCACAGAGTTATGGCCCTTGAATTTAGGAGATACCGACAGTTGTTTTTTTAACTTTTTTTTCACAATGCCTCAAGATACTGAGCTGAATTTTGGGTATAGCGTTATCATGTACTGTTACACAATACGTTTTCATGACGATTTACCTTTTTTTATTTACACAGAAATGTCTTTTTAAACTTAGGAGATATGAAAATATGTTGGGCCCTGTTGGGGACATGTATTGCTTTAACACTACTCTCAGAATGCCAGTTATGATTCTTATTCTTTGTTATAGCCAGTTTATCATGATTGGTATATCAAAGGTCATGGTATGTGCTATCTTATCTGATTAAGATCCCTTGCTACTAAAGGGAAAATGTAGCAGGTTTCCTCTTTAATTACCAAATGTTTTAACATCCAGTAGCCAATGATCAATAAATCAATGTGCTCTAGTGATGTCGTTAAACAAAACAAACTTTAACTTTACCTCTAAGACTATATGTCAAAATTACCAAATGTTTGACATCCAATAGACGATGATTAATAAATCAATGTGCTCTAGTGGAGTTGTTAAACAAAACAGACTTTAACTTTTTTTAAATTCTGTTTTTGTTGTAGTACCCGTCGAGCTCCGAAGACCCTGGCAAACATGCTGCCCTGGAAGTCGAACGCCCAGGAGAAAAGAAAAGCACTGGACCTGCCCCGTTTCCTTGGTGACTGCCTGCAGTACCTGAGTCTGGCTAACAATAATCTCAGCAGCATTCCTGACAGCGTGAACCACCTCTTCAACATCATCCAGCTCAACGTCATTGGGTGAGCACATTATATATCAGGGCTTGAAATTAATGATGGCACGGACAGCAACTGCTGTTGTTGAGATTAGTAGCTTACAGGACCATCAAACCTCACATGTAGCAACAACTTGGGGATGGTGGTGTGTCGCGTACTATTACTAGGTCACTGTGACCTACTTTTCATGGTCTACTGCACATAACAGTAAATCCTTGTCCAGACCATATTTTGCATACAGATACATACAGGATCATCAAACCTCACATGTAGCCATTCCCAGTCTGGAGCTCCACGCAGTAAGACGTGTTTGTTTCGCTTGTGCACACTGCACGTGCTTTCGTGTGCTCGACTTGGGGGTCCTTCATTTCGTTGTTTTTGTCAGCGAAATGAAGTTTTCTACTGGGATGTATGCGGCCATTGGAACTGATTGAACGCTGGAACGCTTCTCGTTTCGACAGTCTGCACCACCAGGTTGGATTCTTTTTCAGCGAGATTCCTCGCCTCCACGTCATTTCTCCGTCTGACTATGTTGACTTGTTTTTTCGTGACTCGTATGACGACCATTCTGCAGAACGCCACGGTTGTTCGCGTTTAGTCTCTACATGTCCGAGCCTGTCCTACCAGCACTGGAAGATTGACCGCCCCACTCTAAGAAGAAATAGGAAGCGGGGTCGGCCCCTACTACTCTTTTTCTAGACTTTACATTGCTTTATATTGATACCATCTCGTATACTCCGGAGTCGGGCCCGTCCGCACCACTATACCAACCCATGACGACTGGACTATACCCTAGTCTGATACTCAAGATCTGTATTTCAGCACAGCACTACACCTTCAACGTCTATCGACTGTCAATCTAGGGGTTTTCTTGACGGGATGCAACCCATCTCGTCCCTTTAAGCTGTGCACCCAAACGGCCTTAACGAGGCCACTCGCGTGGACATATCGATCGGACTTTAAACGTTTAGATCTGCGTTCAAAATTTGATGTTGAAATTACTTCTTTTTTGTAATATTATTAAATAGTCCGATCCTCTCTTCTTTCTCTTATTTAATTTTGGACTGTCCTTCTAAAATGCTCCAAATTATATAAATATTCGGCCGAGCAGTCAATTCTTTTTTTATTTTTGGCTTGTAACCTTTTTCTTTTTTTATTTATTCTATTAACGTTTTTACTAATTGCTATTTTCAAAATTCTGCCCATTTTCAACACCCCCCCCCCCCCCCCATCCCGAGTCAGGCCACCGATCTTATCGGAGGTCGGACTCGGGATGGGCGTGTTCGAAACCCTAGTGGTATATGGGCACGTTAAACTAGTTATCATCATCATCATCACATGTAGCAACAACTTGGGGATGGTGATGTGTCGCGTACTATTACTAGGTCACTGTGACCTACTTTTTATGGTCTGCACATAACAGTAAATCCTTGTCCAGACCATATTTTGCATACAGATGCATACAGGACCATCAAACCTCACATGTAGAAACAACTTGGGGATGGTGGTGTGTCACGTACTATTACTAGGTCACTGTGACCTACCTTTCACGGTCTACTGCACATAACAGTAAATCCTTGTCCAGACCATATTTTGCATACAGATGCATACAGGATCATCAAACCTCACATGTAGCAACAACTTGGGGATGGTGGTGTGTCGCGTACTATTACTAGGTCACTGTGACCTACTTTTCATGGTCTACTGCACATAACAGTAAATCCTTGTCCAGACCATATTTTGCATACAGATACATACAGGATCATCAAACCTCACATGTAGCCATTCCTAGTCTGGAGCTCCACGCAGTAAGACGTGTTTGTTTCGCTTGTGCACACTGCACGTGCTTTCGTGTGCTCGACTTGGGGGTCCTTCATTTCGTTGTTTTTGTCAGCGAAATGAAGTTTTCTACTGGGATGTATGCGGCCATTGGAACTGATTGAACGCTGGAACGCTTCTCGTTTCGACAGTCTGCACCACCAGGTTGGATTCTTTTTCAGCGAGATTCCTCGCCTCCACGTCATTTCTCCGTCTGACTATGTTGACTTGTTTTTTCGTGACTCGTATGACGACCATTCTGCAGAACGCCACGGTTGTTCGCGTTTAGTCTCTACATGTCCGAGCCTGTCCTACCAGCACTGGAAGATTGACCGCCCCACTCCAAGAAGAAATAGGAAGAGGGGTCGGCCCCTACTACTCTTTTTCTAGACTTTACATTGCTTTATATTGATACCATCTCGTATACTCCGGAGTCGGGCCCGTCCGCACCACTATACCAACCCATGATGACTGGACTATACCCTAGTCTGATACTCTACTCGTTCAGACGGATCCGGCTTCTCAAGATCTGTATTTCAGCACAGCACTACACCTTCAACGTCTATCGACTGTCAATCTAGGGGTTTTCTTGACGGGATGCAACCCATCTCGTCCCTTTAAGCTGTGCACCCAAACGACCTTAACGAGGCCACTCGCGTGGACATATCGATCGGACTTTAAACGTTTAGATCTGCGTTCAAAATTTTATGTCGAAATTACTTCTTTTTTGTAATATTATTAAATAGTCCGATCCTCTCTTCTTTCTCTTATTTAATTTTGGACTGTCCTTCTAAAATGCTCCAAATTATATAAATATTCGGCCGAGCAGTCAATTCTTTTTTTATTTTTGGCTTGTAACCTTTTTCTTTTTTTATTTATTCTATTAACGTTTTTACTAATTGCTATTTTTAAAATTCTGCCCATTTTCACCCCCCCCCCCCCCCATCCCGAGTCAGGCCACCGATCTTATCGGAGGTCGGACTCGGGATGGGCGTGTTCGAAACCCTAGTGGTATATGGGCACGTTAAACTAGTTATCATCATCATCATCACATGTAGCAACAACTTGGGGATGGTGATGTGTCACGTACTATTACTAGGTCACTGTGACCTACCTTTCACGGTCTACTGCACATAACAGTAAATCCTTGTCCAGACCATATTTTGCATACAGATGCATACAGGATCATCAAACCTCACATGTAGCAACAACTTGGGGATGGTGGTGTGTCGCGTACTATTACTAGGTCACTGTGACCTACTTTTCATGGTCTACTGCACATAACAGTAAATCCTTGTCCAGACCATATTTTGCATACAGATACATACAGGATCATCAAACCTCACATGTAGCCATTCCTAGTCTGGAGCTCCACGCAGTAAGACGTGTTTGTTTCGCTTGTGCACACTGCACGTGCTTTCGTGTGCTCGACTTGGGGGTCCTTCATTTCGTTGTTTTTGTCAGCGAAATGAAGTTTTCTACTGGGATGTATGCGGCCATTGGAACTGATTGAACGCTGGAACGCTTCTCGTTTCGACAGTCTGCACCACCAGGTTGGATTCTTTTTCAGCGAGATTCCTCGCCTCCACGTCATTTCTCCGTCTGACTATGTTGACTTGTTTTTTCGTGACTCGTATGACGACCATTCTGCAGAACGCCACGGTTGTTCGCGTTTAGTCTCTACATGTCCGAGCCTGTCCTACCAGCACTGGAAGATTGACCGCCCCACTCCAAGAAGAAATAGGAAGAGGGGTCGGCCCCTACTACTCTTTTTCTAGACTTTACATTGCTTTATATTGATACCATCTCGTATACTCCGGAGTCGGGCCCGTCCACACCACTATACCAACCCATGATGACTGGACTATACCCTAGTCTGATACTCTACTCGTTCAGACGGATCCGGCTTCTCAAGATCTGTATTTCAGCACAGCACTACACCTTCAACGTCTATCGACTGTCAATCTAGGGGTTTTCTTGACGGGATGCAACCCATCTCGTCCCTTTAAGCTGTGCACCCAAACGGCCTTAACGAGGCCACTCGCGTGGACATATCGATCGGACTTTAAACGTTTAGATCTGCGTTCAAAATTTTATGTCGAAATTACTTCTTTTTTGTAATATTATTAAATAGTCCGATCCTCTCTTCTTTCTCTTATTTAATTTTGGACTGTCCTTCTAAAATGCTCCAAATTATATAAATATTCGGCCGAGCAGTCAATTCTTTTTTTATTTTTGGCTTGTAACCTTTTTCTTTTTTTATTTATTCTATTAATGTTTTTACTAATTGCTATTTTCAAAATTCTGCCCATTTTCACCCCCCCCCCCCCCCCCCATCCCGAGTCAGGCCACCGATCTTATCGGAGGTCGGACTCGGGATGGGCGTGTTCGAAACCCTAGTGGTATATGGGCACGTTAAACTAGTTATCATCATCATCATCACATGTAGCAACAACTTGGGGATGGTGATGTGTCGCGTACTATTACTAGGTCACTGTGACCTACCTTTCACGGTCTACTGCACATGACAGTAAATCCTTGTCCAGACCATATTTTGCATACAGGATCATCAAACCTCACATGTAGCAACAACTTGGGGATGGTGGTGTGTCGCGTACTATTACTAGGTCACTGTGACCTACTTTTCATGGTCTACTGCACATAACAGTAAATCCATGTCCAGATCATATTTTGCATACAGATGCATACAGGACCACCAAACCTCACATGTAGCAACAACTTGGGGATGGTGGTGTGTCGCGTACTATTACTAGGTCAAAGTGACCTACTTTTCACGGTCTACTGCACATAACAGTAACAACTTGGGATTGCGGTGTGTCGTGTTCTATTACTAGGTCACTGTGACTTACTTTTCATGGTCTACTGCACATAACAATAAATCTTTGTCCGGATCATATCTTGCATACAGGACCATCAAACCTCACATGTAGGAACAACTTGGGATGGTGATTAGGCTAGTGTTCACCCATCCCATTGCAAAAATTTCACATAATTATAATCGAATCATACCTGTAACATATTAATTAATATAGATATGCAGTGTCTGTCGATTGTTCCATCGAACTGGCAATTATTTTACGTTTGTATGCACACATTCATGTTTGGTCTGGCAGGTTATGATTTGGACCAGCAGAATTTGTAGCTTGTTGGACTGAATATTGGGCAGAAATTTCAACCAATTTCGACCCTGGGGTATATAAAAAAACCCTGTGGTATGTGCTGTCCTGTCTGGAAAAGCTAGTATGTATGAAATATTTAACATCCAGTAGCCGATGATTAATAAATCTATGTGCTTTGGTGGTTTTGTTAAACAAAACAATTTAATTTCCTGGATAGTTCATATAAAATGTTTAACATCCAATAACCAGTGATTAAATAGATCAATGTGCTTTAGGGGTTTCTTTAAACAAAACAAACTAATTTCCTGGAAAGTTCATATAAAATGTTTAACATCCAATAACCAGTGATTAAATAGATCAATGTGCTTTAGGGTTTCTTTAAACAAAACAAACTAATTTCCTGGAAAGTGAATAGAAAATGTTTAACATCCAATAACAAGTGATTAAATAGATCAATGTGCTTTAGGGGTTTCTTTAAACAAAACAAACTAATTTCCTGGAAAGTGCACATCAAATAGCCTATGATTAATAAATCAATGTGCTTTAGTGGTGTCGTTAAACAAAACTTAACTTGTTTTCTGGAAAGTGAATAGAAAATGTTTAACATCCAATAGCCGATCATTAATAAATCAATGTTCTTTAGTGCTTTCGTTATACAAAACTATCTTATTTCCTGGAAAGTGCATATAAAATGTTTAACATCCAATAGCCGATCATTAATAAATCAAAGTGCTTTAGTGGTTTCATTGAATGAAACAAACTTATTTACTGGTTTACAGTATCTTCAATGACTTCTTTTCCTGTTATAAAAGATCCCTTGCTGCTAATCGTAAAGAGTAGCCCATGCAGTGGCGACAGCGGGTTTCCTCTCTTGACATCTGTGTGGTCCTTAACCATATGTCCGACGCCATATAACCGTAAATACAATGTGTTGAGTGCATCGTTAAATAAAACATTTCCTTCTTTTCTTATTACAGCAATCCCCTGATCAAAGCGCTTCCGGAACAGATGGGATTACTGAAGAAGTGTGTCATTCTAGAACTTGATGGAACAGGGATTCCAGCAGACTTCATCAAAGGTAAATAGAGATTATTATACAAACTTGTGTTTCATACTGACAAGGACTAAGGTAAAGCATTTTAAACATATCCAGAAGGAGACGATGAAACAATGTCATATTTTCCAAAATGATGATGTCGTATTTTCCAAAATGATGATGTCGTATTGTCCAAAATGATGATGTCATATTTTCCAAAATGAAGATGTTGTATTTTCCTCTAAACCGAACCCTCCATTACCACTTAAAACCAGGTTCCATGGATGTCCTTTTTAAAGGATTTTCACTATATACTAAAAAAAAACATAAGCTCTATATAAACACTACAGATCAAACATTAGAAAATATCAACACTTATATACAATTGAAGAATATACATATATTTGAGATCGTAGTAATATTTGAAGTCTGTTAAATTTTGTTTTGTGTTTCAGACCAGAAGCCAGCTGACTTGATTCGAGAGCTCAAGTTGGCATGGCGACAGAGTAGGAGTTGCAATAAGATCAAGCTCATTGTGCTAGGTCCAAAGGTAGAGAAGTCTTACTTTTCATACATTTATTGTTACACCAAAAAAAAAATGTTTTGTTTAACAACACCACGAGAGTACATTGATTTATTAATCATCGGCTATTGAATGTCAAACATTTGATAATTCAGACATATAATCTGAGAGAGAAAACCTGCTACATTATTTCATTAGTAGCAAGGGATCTTTTATGTGTATCATCCCAATGACAGGATTGCACATACCACGGCCTTTGATATACCAGTCGTGTTCCACTGGCTGGAAAGAGAAATAGCCCAATGGGCCTACCAGTGGTTATCGATCCTAGACAGCCTGCGCATCAGGTGACCTTTTACCACTGGTCTACATCCCGTCCCTCTGTTACATCAAAGGCTGTGGTCTGTTCAGGGAAATGCAGAAATGAGACCCCTTACTGCTTTATCGATAAGAGTAGCCTATGTAGCAGGTTTCCTTTCTTTTCTTTTTTCTCAACAAAGTGCTGAAATAACCATAGATTAGACACCAAATAGTCATAGTTTAAAATTAGCTTCGTTGTCGTTAAACAAACATTCCTTTCCTTTCCAAACGAAGTGTTAAAATAACCAAATGTGAGACACCAAATAGCTGTAGTTTAAAACGTGTTGAGGTGTAAAATAAACTTTCCTTTCCAAACCAAACCAAATGTAAAAAAAACCACCAATTAAATATTGCAGTCACTATAATACTGTTAAGCAGACTTTTCATATTATTAGTATGCGACAGACAATGACTTCATATATGTAATGTTCTGGCTCAACAAACTCATTTAAAAAATGACAGTTGCTTTTATTCATACTGAGAACATAGACTTGTCGTCTGCTTGGCCATGCCGTATCCCTAGGATACACTACTGGGCTCTGTTATATTAGTACTTTCGGTAATAGTAACTAAACGATAATAGTTTCTATATCGCTATTGGCATTAATGCTATATACATTACAATATACTTGCATAAACTGTAGAAAAACAGTGTCTTGTGTACTTCTTGCCTTTGAAATTATTTTTTCTTTTGAAAGGAAAAAGGAAAAACATCACTGATCCGTCTTCTAAAAGGTGAACGCTTGGAAATTAACAGCCAGAATAATGATATTAGTGTACACCAGTGGAAGTACAGTCCAAGCAAACTTACAAAGGTAGGAGAGAACAGAATAATGGTATTAGTGTACACCAGTGGACGTACAGTCCAAGCACACTTACATCGTACAAAGGTAGGACTACAGAATAATGGTATTAGTGTACACCAGTAGAAGTACAGACCAAGCACACTTACAAAGGTAGGACAGTACAGAATAATGGTATTAGTGTACACCAGTGGAAGTACAGTCTAAGCACACTTACAAAGGTAGGACAGTACAGAATAATGGTATTAGTGTACACCAGTGGAAGTACAGTCTAAGCACACTTACAAAGGTAGGACAGTACTTGATAATGGTATTAGTGTACACCAGTGGAAGTACAGCCTAAGCACACTTACAAAGGTAGGACAGTACAGAATAATGGTATTAGTGTACACCAGTTGAAGTACAGTCCAAGCACACTTACAAAGGTAGGACTACAGAATAATGGTAGTAGTGTACACCAGTGGAAGTACAGTCTAAGCACACTTACAAAGGTAGGACAGTACAGAATAATGGTATTAGTGTACACCAGTTGAAGTACAGTCCAAGCACACTTACAAAGGTAGGACTACAGAATAATGGTAGTAGTGTACACCAGTGGAAGTACAGTCTAAGCACACTTACAAAGGTAGGACAGTACATGATAATGGTATTAGTGTACACAAGTAGAAGTACAGTCCAAGCACACTTACAAAGGTAGGACAGTACATGATAATGGTATTAGTGTACACAAGTAGAAGTACAGTCTAAGCACACTTACAAAGCTATAGGACAGTACAGCATAATGGTGAACGTACAGCTGCAGTACATTTTTAAAGGTAGATAAGAATAATATTAGTGTATACCAGCGGAAGTACAGCCCATGCAAATTTTTTAAAGATAGAACAATACAGAACGCAGGTAAAAAGTGATCTTTTAATTCTGTTTACAGATGAATCAATAAGAAGTGATATTTTAAATTCTTACTGTTTCAAGAAGAATCAATAATATGTGATAGTTTAATTCTTACTGTTTTCAGTAGAATCAATAAGAAGTGATATTTAAAATTCTTACTGTTTACAGAGGAATCAATAATATGTGATAGTTCAATTCTTACTGTTTTCAGTGGAATCAATAAAAAATGCTATTTTAAATTCTTACTGTTTGCAGAGGAATCAATAATATGTAATAGTTTAATTCTTACTATTTTCAATAAAA
Organism: Gigantopelta aegis; assembly: GCF_016097555.1. Lineage (NCBI taxonomy): Eukaryota > Metazoa > Mollusca > Gastropoda > Neomphalida > Peltospiridae > Gigantopelta > Gigantopelta aegis. The sequence goes on along the minus strand of NC_054700.1, from coordinate 4,690,794 downwards.
TCAATAAGAAGTACTATTTTAAATCTTACTGTTTACAGAGGAATCAATAATATGTGATAGTTCAATTCTTACTGTTTTCAGTGGAATCAATAAGAAATGCTATTTTAAATTCTTACTGTTTGCAGAGGAATCAATAATATGTAATAGTTTAATTCTTACTGTTTTCAGCAGAATCAGTAAGAAGTGCTATTTAAATTCTTACTGTTTACAGAAGAATCCAGAAGTGACGTTTAACATTTGGGAGATTCCTGGTGACAAGACCGTCATGCAGAGTTGCTTCATGACCCCCAACGCCCTCTACGCCCTCGTCTTCGATCTGCGCACTGGAAAGAAAGGAGTTCAACAGCTGAGCGAGTGGCTCGGTGTTATACAGGTACAGCCAAAACAACAAAACAAAACAAAAAACAAACAAACAAAAAACACAACACATTGTCGACAGGGGACAATATTTCAAAAACTTGGGTAACCGGAACTCGATGTATGTGATTTTAACCCAAGTAAGTATGTTCCAGCCAGTGCACCACGACTGGTATATCAAAGGCCATGGTACTTATGTACTATCCTGTCTGTGGGATGGTGCATATACAAAGATCCCTTGCTGCTAATCGGAAAGAGTAGCCCATGAAGTGGCGACAGCAGGTTTCCTCTTTCAATATCTGTGTTGTCCTTAACCATATGTCTGACGCCATATAACCGTAAAATAAAATGTGTTGAGTGCATTGTTAAATAAAACATGTCTTTGTTTCTTTCCCAAGTAAGTATAGTCTTTCCTTACTGCAAGTTATTTATTATGAGCTAACTGTTTTCTAAATTGTATACGTACTGCTTTAAATATGGGAGCCGTGCTAATTCACTATAGTTCTTCCCACAGCGAATGCCTTTTTCAGACTATGGAATTTACTACAAGTTATTTATTTCTGAGCCCATTGTTTTCTAAATTGCACACAAAAAGAGTACTTTTGTTTTATTATTTTGAAAAACACTTTAATTTACTCTTTACTTATTCTTCTTACGTCAAACCAAACTGAAATTATTTACCAAAAAAACTATTTTTGTTGGAGGATGGGATGGACTATAATTGTTTATATTATAACAAATGGAGTTCTGATGATTCTAAAAAATTCAGCTTTTAATTTTGGAACGTAACTGATTGGCAGTTAGCGTAATTTAAAGTTGCATATATATAAGCAACAGAACATGAACAAAATGACGGTTTGCATGAAATATTGTGCCCAGGTACGTGTAGCAGTGTGATATGGTCTGGTTCAAAAGTTTGTCTGTTTAACGACACCACTGGAACACAATGTTTTATTAATCGTCGGCTACTGGATGTCAAACATTTGGTAATTCTGACATATATAGTCTTAGAGAGGAAACCAACTACATTTTTCTAAGGGAAAAGAGATCTTTTGTGTGCACTATCCCATAGATAGGATAGCACATACCATGACCTTTGATATACCAGTCTTGGTGCACTAGTTGGAATGAGTAATAGTACAATGGGGCCCACCGATGTGGATCGATCCTAGACCGATTGCACGTAAAGCAAACGCTTTACCACTGGGATAAGTACTGCCCTATATAGTCTGGTTCAGTGCCCCTGACTGATATATTAAGGGCTGTGGTTAGTGCTGACCTGTTGGCGGGAAAGATGAAACAAAAGGTCCTTTGCTGCTAATGGAAAAATATAGCTGGTTTCCTCTAAAACTGTGTCCAAAATTACCAAATGTTGAACATCCAATATCTAATAATTAATTATGTGAATTTAAATTTATGTAAGAGACACACAAACAGAATGATGGTTCGCACAAAATATTGTTCTCTGTATTTTGTGGAAGGTTTTAATATGGACTTTTTTCTTTCACAGACCACTTTACTGGGTTCTTACATCCTTGTAATTGGTTCCTGGACAAACTTACATAACCGACACACAAACCGAACAATATTGTTTCCTATATTTTGTTAACAGTTTTAATATGGACTTTTTTCTTTCACGGACCACAGTCCCGAGTTCTTACATCCTTCTAATTGGAACATTTATGGACAAACTAATGTAACCGACACACAAACCGAACAATATTGTTTCCTATATTTTGTTAACAGTTTTAATATGGATGTTTTCTTTCTTCCCAGAACACAGTCCCGGGTTCTTACATCCACGCAAACCAAACAATATTGTTTCCTATATTTTGTTGACAGTTTTAATATATACTCTTCAAAAGAAGAAACGCAAAACCACATTGTCGTAACATTTGGAGAATTGATTTAATTATTGAATGGTGAGTCCGATAATTACCAAATGTTGCAGGATTGTTCACAATTCACTCTAGTCCATTGTGAGTAAGTGATAGGACACACCACCAAGGTCAAGGTCATCTGGAGTCAATACCGGGTGTGGCCTCCGCGTGTGTTGACAACTGCCTGGCACCGCCTGCCCATTGAAGCAACCAGAGTACGGATGACGTCCCGGGGGATGGTGGTCCAACTCGTCCCATAGATGCTCAATTGGGTTCAAATCCGGTGATATCGATGGCAAAGGAAAGACATTAATGTTGTTGTTCTGTAGGAAAGCCATAGTGAGACGTGCTGTGTGAGGCCTGGCGTTGTCATGTTGGAACACTGCGTTGGCGTTGGCCATAACTGGAACGATGTGTGGTCGGAGGATCTGTATTCAGGTTGCCCTGCACGTGGACCAGGTCAGTTCTGCCAGTGTGTGAGATGGCTGCCCACACCATGACACTACCCCCCACCGAATCTGTCCACTTCCTGCACGCAGTTTGCCGCATAACGTTCACCACGACGCCTATACACGCGACATCTTCCATCATGACGTCGGAGCAGAAATCGGGACTCGTCACTGAACCACACCTGTCTCCATCGCAGTTGAGGCCATTGTCGATGAATCTGGCACCACTGCAGTCGGAGTCGACGGTGTTGTGGTGTTAAGATGACACCTCGAACTGGACGTCTGGCACGAATTCCTACCTCACGTAGGCGGTTCCGTACGGTCTGGTCGGATATCCTGCGCAAACCTGGTATTGCTGCGGCGGTGGAGGTGGCAGTAGTCAATCGTTCCCGAAGGTGGCATACCCGGATGTAGCGGTCCTGCCCGGGGGTAGTGACCCGTGGTTGACTGGATCTAGGGAGGTCACGTGTTGATCCATGTTGCTGGTAACGGTCCCACAGTCTGGAGATGGTGCTTGGGGACACATGGAATGCCCTGGCAACGGCCGTTCTGGATTCGCCTGCGTCTAGTCGGCCGATGGCATTGTTTCTCTGCGGTTCACTGAGACGTGGCATGTCCTGGATTGTCAACTGTCGGCCAGATGCAGAGGCCAGGCAAGCGAACACCCTGCACTTTTATACTGTCGGTGTTCATGTTGCACGTGCAGACAACGCACGTGCAGTGGTGACATGGTTTGCACGTGGCTGCGTTTTTGCGAATATTCACATTTTGAAACTTTATTTTACAGTAGCTGCGTTTTATCGAATGTAACCGTGGGAATGTGTTTGGGACATGCAATGACCTTATATTCACAAAGCATGAACCGGTAGGAAACATAAAATCGGAGTTATAACCCATTTGTACCCTTTTGCGTTTCTTTTTTTGAAGAGTATAGATGTTTTCTTTCCCAGATCACTCTTTCCAATTCCTTTGCATGAGATATTGTTTCCTATATTTTGTTGACAGTTTTAATATGGATGTTTTTTCTTTCCCAGAACACAGTCCCGGGCTCTTACGTCCTTCTGATTGGAACGTTCATGGACAAGCTGAATGTGGATGAGCGCGAGTTGAAGCTGCGTGAGATCAACGCGGAGATCACCAAGCAGTACATCTACACGCAGGAGGATGGTGAGTGTCCCGTCATCCTCTGCTTCCACAGCCTGTCCTGCACCAGCACCGACGGCATTTCCGAGCTGCGCAGACTCATCTACGACAAGGCGAGAACCATCCGTGACCTCTTCTACCACAAGCAGTTCATCATCACCAGGAAGATGCCCCGGAGCTACGTGCTCGTGGAGGAGAGCCTGGAGAGGAGGCTGAAGGAGCTGGAGTCCAAGCAGCTGGCACCGGTTCTACAGGAGAAGGACCTGCAGGAGATCTTTGATTCCATTCCCAGTGACGACATCCGCCTACTCGACGATCAGGATAAAGGTAACTTATGTTACGTTCACACTGCCAGTGTGCCCATTGGGCTATTTCTCGTTCCAGCCAGTGGACCACGACTGGTATATCAAAGGCCGTGGTATGTGCTATCCTGTATGTGGGATGGTGCATATAAAAGATCCCTTGCTGCTAATTGAAAAGAGTAGCCCATGAAGTGGCGACAATGGGTTTCCTCTCTCAATATCTGCGTGGTCCTTAACCATATGTCTGATGCCATATAACCATAAATAAAATGTGTTGAGTGTGTTGTTAAATAAAATATTTCTTTCTTTTCTTTCTAACCTGGTACACATTCGTTTCATTGTTTCAGCGATCCAGTACCTGGTGGAGATTGGCAAGATGCTGCACTTCAACGACCAGATGGAGGGTCTCAACAGCATCTACTTCCTGAAGCCCGTCTACCTCCAGGAGATGCTCAACCTTGTGCTTGCAGACAGGGTAATTTAGCTCGTCCCTTAATGATCACTTTGTCTCTCAGTTTAACTTGCTTTTTTTCTTGTTCAACCTCATGCTGGCAGACAGGGTAATGTAGCTCGTCCCTTCTTGTAGAAGTCTGTCAGATGATCACTTTGTCTCTCAGTTTAACTTGGTTTTCTTTCTACTCAACCTCATGCTGGCAGACACGGTAATGTAGCTCGTCCCTTCTTGTAGAACTTTGTCTCTCAGTTTAACTTGGTTTTCTTTCTACTCAACCTCATGCTGGCAGACATGGTAATGTAGCTCGTCCCTTCTTGTAGAAGTCTGTCAGATGATCACTTTGTCTCTCATTTTAACTTGGTTTTCTTTCTACTCAACCTAAAGCTGGCTGACAGGGTAATTTAGCTCATCCTTTGGTGTAGAAGTCTGTCTCACTTCAATTACAAATGATCACTTTTACTCTCATTTCAACTAGATTTTCTTTTTAACATTCAATTAAAGTTCAAGGACGCTGTCCTGGGCACACATCTCAGCTATCTGGGCTGTCTGTCCAGAACGGTGGGTGAATGGTTAGTGAGGAGAAAAGTCAGTTTTAGTGGACATACACCTCCCCATAGAGCCATTGAAGTTTGTTCTGTTTAACGACACCACTAGAGCACATTGATACACTAATCATCAGCTATTGGATGTCAAACTTTGGTAATTTGACATATAGTCTTAGAGAGGAAACCCGCTACATTTTTCCATTAGTAGCAAGGGATCTTTTACATGCACCATCCCACAGATTTGATAGCACATACCACAGCCTTTGATATACCAGTTGTGGTTCACTGAATGAGAGATAGCCCAAAGGGCCCACCGATGGGGATCGATCCCAGACCAACCGTGCATCAAGCGAGTGCTTTACCACTGTGCTACGTCCACCCCTTGGAGCCATTAAAACTCATTCTTGTCATGGCTCTTGGTCTTAACAAACATTTATTTTACTCACCTTTTTTTATAATACCTCAAAAAATTTAGCTGAAATTTTGCGGATAGCTTTTTTCATGTACCAGATCCAGTTTGACTTTGATGGCAATTTACCGATTTTCCTTGAACTTAGGAGATACTAAAATGTGTCAGCTCCAGTAGGGAACAGGTACCGGCATTACTTTAGCAGTACACTCCGAATGCTTATTATTATCATTGCATATACCAACGGTTGTTTACAGAATTTACACATCCTGAATTATGTGCCAAGATTCGTATTCACACCAAAACCACGTCACAGTGTTAATCTGGTTTTTGTTTGGCCAATTATGATGATTGGTTAAAGCAAGTCACACTCATAGCTACATGTATATTAATTACAAAATCGCTCAGTTGACCTCTAGGTCATCGTACAATGTAGCTGAAATAACAGAAATAATAACTTTTACCCTTCATTTTTTACTAAGCAGAATAAAGATAGTAACTAGTTAATGACGTAGAGTATCTGCTTTATTCTGTTCAGGCCGAATGAGAAATTTCCTATTCTTACAGGTACCTTCACAGAATAAAACTGATATCCTACATCATTAACTAGCTATTCTCTATTTATAGTGTATGAATAAATATCACAGATTACGTTTACAAGCCAAATACAATTTCAGTGTTGTGTTTTTTTTCTCCCTTTCAGGAAGACATGCCGCAGAATGCAGAAATAGCATTCTCTCAAATACAACAATGTTTCGACCAGCAGAACTTCCCCATGCAGTTCTTTCTGCAGTACATCCAGATTCTGAAAAAATTCGAGATTGCTCTGGATATGGATGAAGGAAAAATGTTAGTGTTTTGTTTCTTATGATATTAAACTTTACACTTACAGAATTAATTTTTGAAGAAAAACACATGTTGAGCAGGCACAAATTTGTAACTTTTGCTCTCATGTTTTCATTTTAGAAGTTCATAAATACATAAAATAATATCATATTTGAAAGAGTACAGGTATTAAGTATTTTATTTTATGTGGGGTTTTCAAATTTTTAATAATATTTTAGATCAGTTAATGTTGTTTTTAACATTCCACCTTTTATTGTCATGTGAAAGTACTGGACGAAAAAGCACTTATTCAACTATGTATTTCCAAGTATTTCTCACAAAAAATAAATAAAAAGTATATAAGTCATTGATATATTTCCTGTTGTTCTGTTATTATTTTCGGTCAGTGATATCTCGTTTGCAGTTTTCGTTATAGACAATTCATAACCTACATTATTATACATCGATAAATTCACATCATTTTTTGTATTATTCTTATAGTTACAAATAACACCATTTGTATTGTTCACAATAAACAATTCAGTCATTTTCATCATGCCATGATCCATTTTCTGCAATACCATCCCATTGTTTTGCATTTTATTGAAAAGTAAGTTTGTTTTACTGATGCCGTCCAGTCAGAATAAAGTAAATTGCTAACAGTAGAAAGTTTACTTAATTATATCTGTACTATCTGTCTAGAGGGTCGAGATCTAGGTCAGTTGGTAGAGCACTCATCTCAGGTGCTTTAGTCGCAGGATCGAACCTCCTCAGTGGACCGACATTCTCTGATTATATCTGTACTATCTGTCTAGAGGGTCGAGATCTAGGTCAGTTGATAGAGCACTCATCTCAGGTGCTTTAGTCACAGGATCGAACCTCCTCAGTGGACCGACATTCTCTGATTATATCTGTACTATCTGTCTAGAGGGTCGAGATCTAGCTCAGTTGGTAGAGCACTCATCTCAGGTGCTTTAGTCGCAGGATCGAACCTCCTCAGTGGACCGACATTCTCTGATTATATCTGTACTATCTGTCTAGAGGGTCGAGATCTAGGTCAGTTGGTAGAGCACTCATCTCAGGTGCTTTAGTCGCAGGATCGAACCTCCTCAGTGGACCGACATTCTCTGATTGGGTTTTCTCCCTTCCCAACCAGGGGCGGGACGTAGCCCAGTGGTAAAGCGTTCGCTTGATCAGTCTGGGCTCGATCCCCGTCGGTGGGCCCATTGGGCTAGTTCTCGCTCCAGCCAGTGTACCACGACTTGTACATCAAAGGCTGTGGTATGTGTTATCCCGTCTGTGGAATGGTGCATATAAAAGATCCCTTGCTGCTAATCGAAAAGAGTAGCCCATGAAGTGGCGACAGTGGGTTTCCTCTCTCAATATCTGTGGTCCATAACCATATGTCCGACGCCATATAACCATAAATAAAATGTGTTGAGTGCGTCATTAAATAAAACATTTCCTTCCTTAATTCCCTTCCCCACAACTGGTATAGAAAGGTTGTTGTGTGTCCTGTTCTGTCTGTGGGAAAGTGCATATAAACGATTCCTGAATTCCCTTCCCCACAACTGGTATAGAAAGGTTGTTGTGTGTCCTGTTCTGTCTGTGGGAAAGTGCATATAAACGATTCCTGAATTCCCTTCCCCACAACTGGTATAGAAAGGTTGTTGTGTGTCCTGTTCTGTCTGTGGGAAAGTGCATATAAACGATTCCTGAATTCCCTTCCCCACAACTGGTATAGAAAGGTTGTTGTGTGTCCTGTTCTGTCTGTGGGAAAGTGCATATAAACGATTCCTGAATTCCCTTCCCCACAACTGGTATAGAAAGGTTGTTGTGTGTCCTGTTCTGTCTGTGGGAAAGTGCATATAAACGATTCCTGAATTCCCTTCCCCACAACTGGTATAGAAAGGTTGTTGTGTGTCCTGTTCTGTCTGTGGGAAAGTGCATATAAACGATTCCTGAATTCCCTTCCCCACAACTGGTATAGAAAGGTTGTTGTGTGTCCTGTTCTGTCTGTGGGAAAGTGCATATAAACGATTCCTGAATTCCCTTCCCCACAACTGGTATAGAAAGGTTGTTGTGTGTCCTGTTCTGTCTGTGGGAAAGTGCATATAAACGATCCCTTAATTCCCTTCCCCACAACTGGTATAGAAAGGTTGTTGTGTGTCCTGTTCTGTCTGTGGGAAAGTGCATATAAACGATTCCTGAATTCCCTTCCCCACAACTGGTATAGAAAGGTTGTTGTGTGTCCTGTTCTGTCTGTGGGAAAGTGCATATAAACGATCCCTTAATTCCCTTCCCCACAACTGGTATAGAAAGGTTGTTGTGTGTCCTGTTCTGTCTGTGGGAAAGTGCATATAAACGATCCCTTAATTCCCTTCCCCACAACTGGTATAGAAAGGTTGTTGTGTGTCCTGTTCTGTCTGTGGGAAAGTGCATATAAACGATTCCTGAATTCCCTTCCCAACCAGTGCCCCACAACTGGTATAGAAAGGTTGTTGTGTGTCCTGTTCTGTCTGTGGGAAAGTGCATATAAACGATCCCTTGCTACTAATGGGAAAACAAATGTAGCAGGTTTCCTCTAAGACTATATGTCAGAAGTAAAAAATATCAACATTCAGTAGCCAGTGATTAATTAATCAATGTGATCTAGTGGTCTCCATAAACAAAATAAACTGTAACTGAAGACAGTTGTCAAAATTACCAAATGTTTCACATTGAATAGCTCATGGTTAATTAATCAATGTACTAAGTGACAAAATTACCAATGTTTCACATTGAATAGCTCATGGTTAATTAATCAATGTACTAAGTGACAAAATTACCAATGTTTCACATTGAATAGCTCATGGTTAATTAATCAATGTACTAAGTGTCAAAATTACCAAATGTTTCACTTTGAATAGCTGATGGTTAATTAATCAATGTACTAAGTGACAAAATTACCAAATGTTTCACATTGAATAGCTCATGGTTAATTAATCAATGTACTAAGTGACAAAATTACCAAATGTTTCACATTGAATAGCTGATGGTTAATTAATCAATGTACTAAGTGAAAAAATTACCAAATGTTTCACATTGAATAGCTGATGGTTAATTAATCAATGTACTAAGTGAAAAAATTACCAAATGTTTCACATTGAATAGCTGATGGTTAATTAATCAATGTACTAAGTGAAAAAATTACCAAATGTTTCACATTGAATAGCTGATGGTTAATTAATCAATGTACTAAGTGAAAAAATTACCAAATGTTTCACTTCCAAAAGCCGATGATTAATAAATCAATGTACTCTAATGATGTCATTCAATTAATATTTCCATATTCTTACCTTCTATGATACTCAATAGTCGATGTGTATTTTTGTGCTGGGGTGTTGTTAAACATTCATTCATTCATTCATTCATTCATTCATTCATTCATTCATTCATTCATTCATTCATACACTCAGTCATTCACTCAGTCATTCACTCAGTCACTCATTCACTCATTCACTCACTCACTCACTCACTCAGTCACTCACTCAGTCATTCACTCACTCACTCACTCAGTCACTCACTCACTCAGTCATTCACTTACTCACTCACTCAGTCAGTCATTCACTCAGTCACTCGTTCACTCAGTCATTCACTCAGTCACTCACTCACTCACTCACTCACTCACTCACTCACTCACTCACTCACTCAACAGAACAGACTTTTACTTGACCTGTTTTCATTACAGGTTAATGGTTCCGTCGAAGCTTCCAAAACAGAGGCCGGTGTGTCATGCGGACAACCACGCGAGAAGTAGCCAGATCTGTCGACTGTACCGGCTCCCATACATCCCGTCTGGGCTGTGGACGAAGCTCATCATCCGAGTGCTTCAGGCGACCACGCGATTCTCACACTCTCACTGGTTCCTGGGCGGGCAGTCGGTCCGAGACAAAGACAGGAAGTTCTGCAGAGAGAAGAGCGTGTCAGTGGATTGGTCTATAGTTATTTTTATTACACACCTATTCAGTCTTACTATAGTGATAAAGACATTTTCAAACCATGTGATAAATATATCTAGTATCACACATATGTGAGATCGGGACTGGGAGTTTTAAATGAGGAATTCCCTTTTTGTTTGTACTGGAGTTGGTGCCTTTTTGTTACTGATGTCATATATTTTTAAAATAAATTACTTCACATCGTATATGAAATATTACACAAGATTGCTGATTCTTAACGTTAAGTAAATCCATGAAAGGAGTACCATATTGATCATCAATTTAAGAAAGACTGAGCATAGTTATGAGCTCAAAAATTGAAAACTGTTTTTTGTAAAAAAAATAAAAGAAGGTACGTAATAAATACTGAACTTCACATATGTTGTTTTTACTTCCTATTTATTGCACAAGTTTAATTTGTGCAAGAACAGGTCTGCGCCCTCATGTATATACAACCCCCAGGCCATGAGACAGACATTGACCCCTCTGCTTTCAAAACGCACTGACATTCCCCTCCCCTTCCCCCGCCCCGCTTTCAAATACATTCTGTAGGCCCTGATGACAATAATTTAAATTAAAATTTAATAATTTATGATTTCATAAATCAAAATTACGTTTACATATTTTGCATCCAGTTCCAAATGTGGAATGTTTATATGCAATAAAGTTTATCTTATCTTTATACCTTTATTTGTAAAGCTTACTAGCTTTGCTTAGGAACCTTTCTTGTATTTGTTTCACCTATTTCTCCAGATACGGCTTCCGGATCAAGGAGAAAGCGGTGACGTACTGGCGTGAGGGGATCCACCTGCTACACAGGATGGGCACCATCATGATCGAGTCTGTTAAGTGTCGGGTGGCACACAGCACAGAGCTAGGGAAGGGCATTCTCATTTCTGTCCACTCCACCAACAAGAACTTTTCCGTTATGGGGATCATTGTCGACGAGCTAGATGACATACTGCACGACTATTTTCAAGGTACGCGGTTACAGAACTCATGATTTCAAGTTTTTACGAAAAACACCAGGGATTGATCCAGGCATCCTATGGGTCCGAAGATATAGGCCTCTTCCCAAAAGAAAGTGGCACTGACAATTCCTAATTTCTATGTTAAAAATTCCCAATATATATATATATATATATATTATTTTTTTTATATAAATATTTATTGCCCCAGATATTTATATATTGATAATGTTAGGGTTCCCAATATATATTTAATATATGTCTGTTGTAATAAATTAAGTTAACAGTGATGTAATGCATTATTTAATGGCGATAAAATATTTAAGTGGTGATAGCGGGTTTCCTCTCTGAATATCTTTGTGGTCCTTAACCATATGTCTGATGCCATATAAGCGTAAATAAAATGTGTTGAGCGTGTTGTTAAATAAAACATTTCCTTCCATTCAATGGCCTAAAAATATTCCAAGTATGATTTACTCACACTAATTTTCTCAATCCTATCAGACATGGGACCATGGCAAAAAATCCTGGATAAATCCGTGAAGACTTTTTCAGTTCATGTCCCAGTCTCACTAAGAGCAGGGTCGAGACGTAGCCCAGTGGTAAAGCGCTCGCTTGATGCGTGGTCGGTTTGGAATCGATCCCCTCTGGTGGGTCCATTGGGCTATTTCTCACTCCAGCCAGTGCACCACGATTGGTAAATCAAAGTCTGTGGTATGTGCTATCCTGTCTATTGGATGGTGCATATAAAAGATCCCTTGCTGCTAATTGAAAAGAATAGCCCATGAAGTGGCGACAGCATGTTTCCTCCCTCAGTATCTGTGTGGTCCTTAATCATATGTCCGATGCCATATAACCGTATATAAAATGTGCATCGTTAAATAAAACATTTCCTTCCTTCACTAAGAGCAAAATCAGTCAAGCTGAAAATCAGTCTCCTAGGCGAGCAGCTATATTAATTTTTAAACAAAATGCATTATAGTTTTTTCGGGGGTGATAAGGATTACCATTAAATTACACATTTCCTTAAAACGTCTCACCTAAGTTACCAATTTTGTTGGGCGAAAATAGCCCAGTGGTAAAGTGGGCAGCTGATTTGTGGTCGGGCTGGGATCAGTTACAATCGATTTGGCCCATTCGGCTATTTCTCGTTCCAGCCAGTGCACCACGACTGGTATATCAAAGTTCATGGTATGTACTATCCTGTCTGTGGGATGGTGCATATAACAGATCCCTTGCTACTAATGGAAAAGTGTAGTTGGTTTCCTCTCTAAGACTAAAAATTACCAAATGTTTGACACCCAATAGCCATTGATGAATAAATCAGTGTACTCTAGTGGTGTTGTTAAACAAAGGCAAATTTTATCTTAAATGCTCTGTAGGTTGTAGGTTGTAGAACAAGTGCTAACTGACCGGTACATTAAAGGCCTTGGTATGTAATGTCCTGTCTGGAAAAATACATTAAAAAGATCCCTTGTATCTTTATTGTCAAATTTTCAATTTGTGCAGCCTAATGTGCTGAGGTGTCGTTATTCACACATTCCTTTCCTTTCCCCACTCGACCAAGTGTCAAAATAACCACACGTTGGACTCCAATGTGCTGAGGTGTCGTTATTGACACATTCCTTTCCTTTCCCCACTCGACCAAGTGTCAAAATAACCACACGTTGGACTCCAATGTGCTGAGGTGTCATTATTCACACATTCCTTTCCTTTCCCCACCCAACCAAGTGTCAAAATAACCACACGTTGGACTCCAATGTGCTGAGGAGTCGTTATTCACACATTCCTTTCCTTTCCCCACCCAACCAAGTGTCAAAATAACCACACGTTGGACTCCAATGTGCTGAGGTGTCATTGTTCACACATTCCTTTCCTTTCCCCACCCAACCAAGTGTCAAAATAACCACACGTTGGACTCCAATGTGCTGAGGTGTCATTATTCACACATTCCTTTCCTTTCCCCACCCAACCAAGTGTCAAAATAACCACACGTTGGACTCCAATGTGCTGAGGTGTCGTTATTCACACATTCCTTTCCTTTCCCCACCCAACCAAGTGTCAAAATAACCACACGTTGGACTCCAATGTGCTGAGGTGTCGTTATTCACACATTCCTTTCCTTTCCCCACCCAACCAAGTGTCAAAATAACCACACGTTGGACTCCCAATGTGCTGAGGAGTCGTTATTCACACATTCCTTTCCTTTCCCCACTCGACCAAGTGTCAAAATAACCACACGTTGGACTCCCAATGTGCTGAGGTGTCGTTATTCACACATTCCTTTCCTTTCCCCACTCGACCAAGTGTCAAAATAACCACACGTTGGACTCCCAATGTGCTGAGGTGTCGTTATTCACACATTCCTTTCCTTTCCCCACTCGACCAAGTGTCAAAATAACCACACTTTGGACTCCCAATGTGCTGAGGTGTCGTTATTCACACATTCCTTTCCTTTCCCCACTCGACCAAGTGTCAAAATAACCACACGTTGGACTCCCAATGTGCTGAGGTGTCGTTATTCACACATTCCTTTCCTTTCCCCACTCGACCAAGTGTCAAAATAACCACACGTTGGACTCCCAATGTGCTGAGGTGTCGTTATTCACACATTCCTTTCCTTTCCCCACTCGACCAAGTGTCAAAATAACCACATGTTGGACTCCCAATGTGCTGAGGAGTCGTTATTCACACATTCCTTTCCTTTCCCCACTCGACCAAGTGTCAAAATAACCACATGTTGGACTCCAATGTGCTGAGGAGTCGTTATTCACACATTCCTATCGTTTCAGGTTTTCAAGACTTCATCATGGAAATGCCGGCCATCTACGCAGTGTGCCCAGACTGCTTTGACCACATCAAGGATGATGCTGATGCGGTGGTAGCTGTTGACCACTTCCACGTGTGGAAGTGTGCAGCCGCCGTCTTCTCCAAATCGGACATCGTCTGTCCACGATCTCACAACGTCCAGCTGTCACGCCTTGTCCCGGAGATGCTCTTCGGGGAACTCCCGAAAAAGTTTATCCTTGACCCGACAAAGCTGGAGTTTGAGGAGCAGCTGGGAGCGGGGGCGGGAGGCTTGGTCTACCGGGGGAGGTACGACGGGAACGTGGTGGCCTTGAAGGTGTTCCACATGGCCCGTGACATGCTGCCCCTGCTGGTCAGTACAGACAGCGGGTCTGGGACGTGGTCGTCCACTCAGGTGACTGATGACTTGGTGTATGACAACTGTGAGTTCCATGGACAAATGCCCAACAATCCGTTCCATTCGAAAGATGCAGTGGAAACAAAAGAGCGCAAGGTATTTATTTGCTTGGTAGTCGTTTAACATTACAAACCACCTCGGTGGATCCATTCAACTGATTGGTGTTTTTTCTCATTCCAACCATTGCACCACAACTGGACACAGGGACAAAGGCCGTACCTGGTATGTGCTTTCCTGTCTGTGGGAAAGTGCATATTAAAGATCCCTTGCTGCATTAGGAAAAATGTAGCGGGTTTCCTATGATGACTACAAGTCAGATTTACCAAATGTTTGACATCCAATAGCTGATGATTAATTGATCAATGTGCTCTAGTGGTGTCATTAAACAAAACAAATTTGTAACTTTTAACTTTACTTAACTTTATTTTTGGGCACTCGTGTATGGTATTTAATTTGATAGTAAAATTGATTTACATACACTTGTGGTGTATTGTATTTAATTTCATAGTAAAATTGATTTACATACACTTGTGGCATGTTGTATTTAATTTCATATTAAAATTGATTTACATACACTCGCGGCATGTTGTATTTAATTTCATATTAAAATTGATTTACATACACTCGCGGCATGTTGTATTTAATTTCATATTAAATTGATTTACATACACTCGCGGCATGTATTTAATTTCATATTAAAATTGATTTACATACACTCGCGGCATGTTGTATTTAATTTCATATTAAAATTGATTTACATACACTCGCAGCATGTTGTATTTAATTTCATATTAAAATTGATTTACATACACTCGCGGCATGTTGTATTTAATTTTGACTACATGTATGTTACAGGATCAGGTTTTTTCTCCATCCCAGCCAATACCTCTACAACTGGTATATCAAAGGCCATATTACAAACTGTCCTGTTTATGTACAAACATTCATTTACGTTTTCTTTTATCTTACTGCCCTCTTTCTTTTCTTTCCTGTAAATTACATCTCATTTCCTCCTATCTTTCAACTTCAATTATTGTCCACCTCCACATCCCAGTCCTTGTCTCTCCAATCATGACATGCTTGTCTCTTGTGGCTGTCTGTGCCACATACCTGCCATTTCCCATCAGCTTTAGTTGTAGGCTTAGTCTGACCACTTGAGAGTGTTCAATAGTTACTACTGGCATCGTTGAGAGGCACTTATATAGAGATTATTACATGAGCTTGTGTGTCATATTAATTTTATGAAACGAGTGTTAGGATTCTTGTTCTAGCGAGGGTAATACATGAATCCTGACACGAGTTTTGTAAAATCAGTACGATTCACACGTGAATGTAATAATATTTTTATTATCCACATTATTCATAATATTTTTTTTTATGAACAAGGACTGTGTCAAAATGTTTTAAATGTAACTAGAAGGAGACAACAAAATGACGTCATTTTTGTAAGTGATTACACAGAGCTAAGACAGGAGACACTGCATTACATTATGACATTGATTCCCAAAATGACGTTATTCGTTGTGCACATGTGTGTCATACTGGTTATATTTCCCTAAATATCTTGAATAATAAACCCACCTATTATACTTCCCCACTACTGACAGTTGGTAGTTAGTGTCATGGGTCTGACCAGAAATTGGGGATGAGGATGAGGATGCCAGGTGGGTACATAGAATTACACACCCATGGAGAAGTGGAGATAGGTAGGTTATGGTGTGGACAGTTCAGAAGACAGAGTCGGAGAAAACTTGCAAAACAGGTCGAAACAGATTAAAATCGAGGGAGAAATTGAAAAGTTTGTTTAAATTAAGATAATGAGAATGATCGGCAGAGGGTGAAAGATGTACAGAAATGTGAGCCAGTTTTTACAATATTTGAACCACTGTCGTCAGCTTGATTGTCCAGAAGCTTATCCATTAGACCACGGAGCTCAGTGTACACAATGTACAGTTGTCATGTGAGGTATGTTGTCTTTATAGTGAATTTGAACCACTGTCTTTTCCTTTTTTCAGGCGTACCGAGCGTTCACGGAATTCCGCCGTGAGATCAGCGTGATGAGCAAGTTGCGACACCCGTGCATCATCAGCTTCCTGGGGATCTCGATCGTCAACAATCTGGTGCTCACCATGGAGATGGCCATGCAGGGCAGTCTCCGGGCGGTGCTCAACAAGATGGCGGAGAATCAGGACTTCAACAAGTACCGCGACCGAGAGAAAGTCTTTAGGCCCGTTTTGGGCAAGGAAATCACCTATAAGATTATCTACCAGGTACGTACGTCTCTTCCTGTTTCAGTAATAGTGATGTACCGCGACCGAGAGAAAGTCTTGAGGCCTGTCCACCTATAAGGGTACGTAAGTAATAGATGTACCGCGACAGAGAGAAAGTCTTCAGGCCCATTTTGGGCAAGGAAATCACCTATAAGATTATCTACCAGGTACGTACGTCTCTTCCTGTTTCAGTAATAGTGATGTACCGCGACAGAGAGAAAGTCTTCAGGCCTGTCCTGGGCAAGGAAATCACCTATAAGATTATCTACCAGGTACGTACGTCTCTTCCTGTTTCAGTAATAGTGATGTACCGCGACAGAGAGAAAGTCTTCAGGCCTGTCCTGGGCAAGGAAATCACCTATAAGATTATCTACCAGGTACGTACGTCTCTTCCTGTTTCAGTAATAGTGATGTACCGCGACCGAGAGAAAGTCTTGAGGCCTGTCCTGGGCAAGGAAATCACCTATAAGATTATCTACCAGGTACGTACGTCTCTTCCTGTTTCAGTAATAGTGATGTACCGCGACAGAGAGAAAGTCTTCAGGCCTGTCCTGGGCAAGGAAATCACCTATAAGATTATCTACCAGGTACGTACGTCTCTTCCTGTTTCAGTAATAGTGATGTACCGCGACAGAGAGAAAGTCTTCAGGCCTGTCCTGGGCAAGGAAATCACCTATAAGATTATCTACCAGGTACGTACGTCTCTTCCTGTTTCAGTAATAGTGATGTACCGCGACAGAGAGAAAGTCTTCAGGCCTGTCCTGGGCAAGGAAATCACCTATAAGATTATCTACCAGGTACGTACGTCTCTTCCTGTTTCAGTAATAGTGATGTACCGCGACGTACGTCTCTTCCTGTTTCAGTAATAGTGATGTACCGCGACAGAGAGAAAGTCTTCAGGCCTGTCCTGGGCAAGGAAATCACCTATAAGATTATCTACCAGGTACGTACATCTCTCTGTACAGATGTGTGTGTGTCTGTGCGTGTGTGTCTGTGTGTGTGTGTGTCTGTGTGTGTGTGTGTCGGTGTATGTGTCTGTGTGTGTGTGTGTCTGTGTCTGTGCGTGCGTGTGTGTGTGTGTGTATCTGTGTGTGTGTGTGTGTGTGTGTGTGTGTGTGTGTGTGTGTCTGTATCTGTGTGTGTGTGTGTCTGTGTGTGTGTGTGTCTGTGTCTGTGTGTGTGTGTGTGTGTATGTCTGTCTGTGTGTGTGTGTCTGTCTGTGTGTGAGTGTGTGTGTGTGAGTGTGTGTGTGTGAGTGTGAGTGTGTGTGTGTGTGTCTGTGTCTGTGTGTATGTCTGTATGTGTCTGTGTGTGTGAGTGTGTGTGTGTGTCTGTGTATGTCTGTACGTGTCTGTGTGTGTGTGTGTGTCTGTATGTGTCTGTCTGTGTGTGTGTGAGTGTGTGAGTGTGAGTGTGTGAGTGTGAGTGTGTGTGTGTGTGTCTGTGTCTGTGTGTGTGTCTGTCTGTGTGTGTGTGTGTGTGTGAGTGTGTGAGTGTGAGTGTGAGTGTGAGTGTGAGTGTGAGTGTGTGAGTGTGAGTGTGAGTGTGTGAGTGTGAGTGTGTGTGTGTGTGTGCAGGGCGAGCCAAGATTTTAGGAGGGTCGTGTTCACCAGAAAATACATTTTAAAGGGACAGACCCTAGTTCAACCCGTTGAACATTAACACTAAGTTTAGTTAATCTACAAACCTGTGACACATTTGGATAAACTTACAGTTGAGTGAAACATGAGTCTGTGACTTTGAAATTGTGAAATACCTTCTAAAAATAGACTAAAACTCGACTTCATAACTCGGAAATGCATTTTGTGGTATTAAAAACACCAGGATGACTAAAAACAGTTCGAATGTACATAAATTGATAATCTAAACCATAAAATCTAACTACGGTATGATTTCAGTTATAACAATTTGGCTATAATAGTAAAAAATATGCCTTAGTGTTTAAAAACTAGGGTCTGTCCCTTAAAAAAAAAAAAATTCTGTTGGAGTGAAGGAGTGTTTGAACATGCATCTGTGAAGGGGTGTTTGAACATGCATCTGTGAAGGGGTGTTTGAACATGCATCTGTGAAGGGGTGTTTGAACATGCATCTGTGAAGGGGTGTTTGAACATGCATCTGTGAAGGGGTGTTTGAACATGCATCTGCTTTGTCAAATCGAATTCTTACTTCTTTTTATTAAATTCCAACTAATTATTACCATCATACTTTGATGAAGTCTCTAGATGATTATTAAAAAACTCTTATCGGAGAATTAGTCCACTGAGGGGTTTCAATCCTACAATGCAAGCACCTCAGTCAAGTGCTCTACCGATTCAGCCAGATCCCACCAACACAAGCGCTTGTATTTAAAACACTTTAAAATTTTAGACTAAAATATTTTGCAAAGATTCCAGAATTTTAAGTACATATTGTATTCATAAGGGCGAGAGTTTAAAAATACCTTGTTTCTAGCCTAGACTTAATGCTAAATTATAGCCCAGTGGTAAAGGGCTCGCTTGATGCGCGGTCGGTTTGGGATCAGTCTCCATCGGTGGGCCCATTGTGCTATTTTTCACTCCAGCCAGTGCACCACAACTGGTACATCAAAGGCTGTGGTATGTGCTATCCTGTCTATGTGATGGTGCATATAAAAGATCCCTTGCTGCTAATCGAAAAGAGTAGCCCATGAAGCAGGTTTCCTCCTTCAATATTTGTGTGATCCTTAACCATATGTCCGACACCATATAACCGTAAATAAAATGTGTTGAGTTAAATAAAACATTTGTTTCTTTTTTCTTCTTTTTTAATGTTAAATTATTATTATTTTTTTTTATATATAAATCCCAGATTGCCAAAGGGTTACAGTACCTGCATGACCACAGCGTGATTTACCGCGACCTCAAGTCGGACAACATCCTGGTGTGTTCGCTGGACGTAGGCGACGTCGTCAATGCCAAACTAACGGACTACGGAATATCGAAGTTCTCGACCACGCAGGGCCTCGTTGGCTTCAAGGGAACCATGGGATACATGGCTCCAGAGATCATGTGCAACTACACATACAACGAAAAGGTTTGCAGGCTTCGAAACTTGCCAAAAAATAATAATGCATGTTGGCAACTTTTGGTAAGCGAACCACGAGCAAGATTTTAATGTGGAATACAAATATTAATAGAGGATCATATGTTATAGCTCTAAAGAAGACTAACGCTGTTATTTTTTAATATTTAAGTTGTCCAAACAGGACATTGGTTGCATTTGGCGAGCTGGCCACAGGCCTTTTCAAGCCCTGGTTTGAGCAACAAAATCTTGTCTATAAATAGCAATTAGGTTCGACAAATCCACTAGCCCAAGGTCCTGGCTAGTGAATGTTTGGTCTGGGTTGGTGGAAATTATCACCTGTATTATTTTAATGCATAGGGCACTAGCCCAAGCTTCTGTGAGAACTGGTGACTTACTAATTTTTTAATTTTTCATTTCATTTCAACTTATTTTTATGCTTATATCCAATTAAGGTTCAAGCATGCTGTCCTGGGCACACACCTTAGTGTATAAAAACTAGGATCTGTCGCTTTAATGAATCACCTTGTTTCGGGTTGAGTGAAATCATGTTTCAGTGTATAAAAACTAGGATCTGTCTCTTTAATGAATCACCTTGTTTCAGGCTGAGTTAAATCATGTTGTAGTGTATAAAAAACTAGGATCCGTCGCTTTAATGAATGACCTTGTTTCAGGTTGAGTGAAAATATGTTGTAGTGTATAAAAGCTCGGGTCCGTCGCTTTAATGAATGACCTTGTTTCAGGCTGAGTGAAATCATGTTGTAGTGTATAAAAACTAGGGTCCATCACTTTAATGAATGACCTTGTTTCAGGTTGAGTGAAAATATGTTCTAGTGTATAAAAACTAGGGTCCATCACTTTAATGAATCACCTTGTTTCAGGCTGAGTGAAATCATGTTGTAGTGTATAAAAACTAGAGTCCGTCGCTTTAATGAATCACCTTGTTTCAGGCTGAGTGAAATCATGTTGTAGCATATAAAAACTAGGGTCCGTCGCTTTAATGAATGACCTTGTTTCAGGTTGAGTGAAATCATGTTGTGTATAAAAACTAGGATCCGTCGCTTTAATTAATCGTCTTGTTTCAAGCTGAGTGAAATCATGTTGTAGTGTATAAAAACTAGGATCCGTCGCTTTAATGAATGACCTTGTTTCAGGTTGAGTGAAAATATGTTGTAGTGTATAAAAACTAGGGTCCGTCACTTTAATTAATCATCTTGTTTCAGGCTGAGTGAAATCATGTTGTAAGTGTATAAAAACTAGGGTCCGTCACTTTAATGAATCACCTTGTTTCAGGCTGAGTGAAATCATGTTGTAGTGTATTAAAACTAGGATCTGTCACTTTAATGAATCACCTTGTTTCAGGCTGAGTGAAATCATGTTGTAGTGTATAAAAACTAGGGTCCATCACTTTAATGAATCACCTTGTTTCAGGCTGAGTGAAATCATGTTGTAGTGTATAAAAACTAGGATCCGTCGCTTTAATGAATGACCTTGTTTCAGGTTGAGTGAAAATATGTTGTAGTGTATAAAAACTAGGGTCCGTCGCTTTAATGAATCATCTTGTTTCAGGTTGACATATTTTCTTTCTCCATGGTGATGAGTGAAATCATCACCGGCCATCTGCCGTATGAAAAGTGTACGAACCTTGGTCAGCTGCATCAGGCAATCATAAAGGAGAGGCAACGTCCATCAGTCCAGGTAAGAGTTTTAGCCCACTACCTGTCTGACTGTGGGGCGGGTCATGTCTGGTGTAAGAGTTTTAGCCCACTATCTGTCTGACTGTGGGGCGGGTCATAGTCTGGTGTAAGAGTTTTAGCCCACTATCTGTCTGACTGTGGGGCGGGTCATGTCTGGTGTAAGAGTTTTAGCCCACTATCTGTCTGACTGTGGGGCGGGTCATGTCTGGTGTAAGAGTTTTAGCCCACTATCTGTCTGACTGTGGGGCGGGTCATAGTCTGGTGTAAGAGTTTTAGCCCACTATCTGTCTGACTGTGGGGCGGGTCATAGTCTGGTGTAAGAGTTTTAGCCCACTATCTGTCTGACTGTGGGGCGGGTCATGTCTGGTGTAAGAGTTTTAGCCCACTATCTGTCTGACTGTGGGGCGGGTCATAGTCTGGTGTAAGAGTTTTAGCCCACTATCTGTCTGACTGTGGGGCGGGTCATGTCTGGTGTAAGAGTTTTAGCCCACTATCTGTCTGACTGTGGGGCGGGTCATGTCTGGTGTAAGAGTTTTAGCCCACTATCTGTCTGACTGTGGGGCGGGTCATAGTCTGGTGTAAGAGTTTTAGCCCACTACCTGTCTGACTGTGGGGCGGGTCATGTCTGGTGTAATAGTTTTAGCCCACTATCTGTCTGACTGTGGGGCGGGTCATAGTCTGGTGTAAGAGTTTTAGCCCACTATCTGTCTGACTGTGGGGCGGGTCATAGTCTGGTGTAAGAGTTTTAGCCCACTATCTGTCTGACTGTGGGGCGGGTCATGTCTGGTGTAAGAGTTTTAGCCCACTATCTGTGGGGCGGGTCATGTCTGGTGTAAGAGTTTTAGCCCACTACCTGTCTGACTGTGGGGCGGGTCATGTCTGGTGTAAGAGTTTTAGCCCACTACCTGTCTGACTGTGGGGCGGGTCATGTCTGGTGTAAGAGTTTTAGCCCACTACCTGTCTGACTGTGGGGCGGGTCATGTCTGGTGTAAGAGTTTTAGCCCACTACCTGTCTGACTGTGGGGCGGGTCATGTCTGGTGTAAGAGTTTTAGCCCACTATCTGTCTGACTGTGGGGCGGGTCATAGTCTGGTGTAAGAGTTTTAGCCCACTATCTGTCTGACTGTGGGGCGGGTCATAGTCTGGTGTAAGAGTTTTAGCCCACTATCTGTCTGACTGTGGGGCGGGTCATAGTCTGGTGTAAGAGTTTTAGCCCACTATCTGTCTGACTGTGGGGCGGGTCATAGTCTGGTGTAAGAGTTTTAGCCCACTATCTGTCTGACTGTGGGGCGGGTCATAGTCTGGTGTAAGAGTTTTAGCCCACTATCTGTACCTGTCTGACTGTGGGGCGGGTCATAGTCTGGTGTAAGAGTTTTAGCCCACTATCTGTCTGACTGTGGGGCGGGTCATAGTCTGGTGTAAGAGTTTTAGCCCACTATCTGTCTGACTGTGGGGCGGGTCATAGTCTGGTGTAAGAGTTTTAGCCCACTATCTGTCTGACTGTGGGGCGGGTCATAGTCTGGTGTAAGAGTTTTAGCCCACTATCTGTCTGACTGTGGGGCGGGTCATAGTCTGGTGTAAGAGTTTTAGCCCACTATCTGTCTGACTGTGGGGCGGGTCATAATCTGGTGTAAGAGTTTTAGCCCACTATCTGTACCTGTCTGACTGTGGGGCGGGTCATAGTCTGGTGTAAGAGTTTTAGCCCACTATCTGTCTGACTGTGGGGCGGGTCATAGTCTGGTGTAAGAGTTTTAGCCCACTATCTGTCTGACTGTGGGGCGGGTCATAGTCTGGTGTAAGAGTTTTAGCCCACTATCTGTCTGACTGTGGGGCGGGTCATAGTCTGGTGTAAGAGTTTTAGCCCACTATCTGTCTGACTGTGGGGCGGGTCATAGTCTGGTGTAAGAGTTTTAGCCCACTATCTGTACCTGTCTGACTGTGGGGCGGGTCATAGTCTGGTGTAAGAGTTTTAGCCCACTATCTGTCTGACTGTGGGGCGGGTCATAGTCTGGTGTAAGAGTTTTAGCCCACTATCTGTCTGACTGTGGGGCGGGTCATAGTCTGGTGTAAGAGTTTTAGCCCACTATCTGTCTGACTGTGGGGCGGGTCATAGTCTGGTGTAAGAGTTTTAGCCCACTATCTGTCTGACTGTGGGGCGGGTCATAGTCTGGTGTAAGAGTTTTAGCCCACTATCTGTCTGACTGTGGGGCGGGTCATAGTCTGGTGTAAGAGTTTTAGCCCACTATCTGTCTGACTGTGGGGCGGGTCATGTCTGGTGTAAGAGTTTTAGCCCACTATCTGTCTGACTGTGGGGCGGGTCATAGTCTGGTGTAAGAGTTTTAGCCCACTATCTGTCTGACTGGGGCGGGTCATGTCTGGTGTAAGAGTTTTAGCCCACTATCTGTACCTGTCTGACTGTGGGGCGGGTCATAGTCTGGTGTAAGAGTTTTAGCCCACTACCTGTCTGACTGTGGGGCGGGTCATAGTCTGGTGTAAGAGTTTTAGCCCACTACCTGTCTGACTGTGGGGCGGGTCATAGTCTGGTGTAAGAGTTTTAGCCCACTACCTGTCTGACTGTGGGGCGGGTCATAGTCTGGTGTAAGAGTTTTAGCCCACTATCTGTACCTGTCTGACTGTGGGGCGGGTCATAGTCTGGTGTAAGAGTTTTAGCCCACTACCTGTACCTGTCTGACTGTGGGGCGGGTCATAGTCTGGTGTAAGAGTTTTAGCCCACTATCTGTACCTGTCTAACTGTGGGGCGTGTCGTAGTCTAGTGTAAGAGCATTTGCCTGATGTGCAGTCGGTCTGGGATCGATCCCCGTTGGTGGGCCTATTAGGCTATTTCTCATTCAAGCCAGTGCACCACGACTGGTATATCAAAGGCTGTGGTATGTGCTATCCTGTCTGTGGGATGGTGCATATCAAAGATCCCGTGCTACTAATGGCAGTACTCTCGGAATGCTTGTTTTGACTAGACAGTTTGAGATTTTCTGTTTGTTCAGGATTACAACATCGTGTCTCACTTCCCGTACTTGGAGCACCTGATGTCGAGATGCTGGAGCCACGAAGCCAGCTCACGGCCGTCTGCCGAAACAATCGCCAATTGTATGCATGAGGTCTCCTTTCTGTGTCAGCATGAAGTCATTCGACCAGCTAACAACCAGAAACACTTTGGAGAGATCACCTGCATGGCATCAGCATCAGAGGTCTGTGTATGCCATTTTCATTTGTTTTCATTTTAAACTTATTTTCGTGCTTATATCCAATTAAGGTTCAATCATGCTGTCCTAGGCACACACCTCAGCTATCTGAGCTGTCTGTCCAGGATAGAGGGGTTAGTTGTTAGTGGTTAGTGAGAAAGAAGAGGGTCTAGTGGTCTTAAATCTACCTACTCATTGAGTCGTTAAAACTCGCTCTGGGTGGGAGCCAGTACCGGGCTACGAACCCTGTACCTACCAACCTTATGTGCGATGGCTTAACCCACACCACCACCGAGGCTGGTTGCCATTTTCAGGCTCAGCTGCAGGAAATATTTTGTCTGGGTGGGGAGACTAATGGGAATAGAGTACAAAAATCAACGTGTCAAAATAGCATCCCAATGGAAACAAATTTATATGGTAGAAAGAGGAACGTGAATGTTTTTAGGCGATTCCCCTCTCCCCCCCCCCCCTCCACCTTGGATCCGCTTTTTGTTTGTAAGTTTATGGTAAGAAATAAGGGATTACACCAACACTAAGAGAACAGACTGCAACCAAAAGCTTTATCCATAGTGTCATGAAGTTAACCTTGTTACTGATGTTCAAACTCACAGTACTGGCATTCAATCCTGAGCAACATCTTTGTACTTTAGTAATGATTCTTCAACCTCTGCAATTACGAAAATGTCCATGGCAAAAAAACATGCCATTGCCATATTCTTAGAATTTCGAACTAAACTTGCAAAAGATTTTGCACATATAATAAATATGTATGGTGACAGAAGGTCACCTTGTATACAACCTCTTTCCAATTGGAAAGATTCTGAGTAAAATCCATTCTGAAATGCATATAGCTGAGGATTATTGATTTTTTTTTAAATCAAATTCTTAATAGATACTTTAAAATTAAATAATATTTTGTTCAGTGCTTTTTTCTTTTTTTAAAAATAAATTACCATGAAATAGAATCAAATGCTTTTTCAAAGTCGACTATTAATAATCCAGGTATATTGTGTACTTCTGTATAATGCAATATTTTCTAATATTCTCTCCAATACATCTGCCCTTGATAAAACCGATCTGATCTTTATATATGTTTCTTTCAAGATCATGCTCTTATTAACAGTTTTTGTTTATAAACACTTGCAGACATTTCAACAGCACACTACGTCTCTTAATGTTGGGGCGGGATGTAGCCCAGTGGTCACTTTGAGATCAATCCCCGTCGGTGGGCCCATTAGACTGTTTCTCGTTCCAGCCAGTGCACCACGACTAGTATATCAAAGGCCGTGGTATGTACTACCTGTCTATGGGATGGTGCATATAAAAGATCCCTTTCTACTAATGGAAAAATGCAACGGGTTTCCTCTCTAAAACTATATGTAAAAATTACCAAATGTTTGACATGCATCCAATAGCCGCTGATTAATAACTCAGTGTGCTCAAGTGGTGTTGTTAAAGAAAACAAACTTCTGTTTTTTTATAACTCTTGATGTTATTTCTTTCTTCACACAGAGTTCGTCAACAAAAAAGAATTTCCTCTGGTTTTGGGAGAACAACCGTGAGAAAGCTCAACGCATGTATTCCATATTTGACCTGGAGACGTCGCGTTTCCACGTGTTCCAGAACCTGTGTCAGGGAAGTGAGGTGACATGCATGGCGAAGGTTGGCCGCGATATGTGGATAGGAACTATGGTAATTAGGGCTTCAAAACAGTTTTCTTTTCTTCCTTTGAGGTTTAAGAATACTGTTTGAGGTACATATGTGAGTTATTTGGGCTCTTGTTAATAAGTTTCAAGAACACTGAGGTATGGCAAAGGTTGGACACGATATGTGGAAAGGAACAAAGGGTAATTAGGGCTTCGAAACAGTTTTGTGTTCTTCCTTTGTCCAGTTATGGGGCGGAATTTAGCTCACTTAGTGAAGTGCTCGCCTGAGGTGCTTGCATCGCAGGATCGAATCACCTCAGTGGATCCAATCAGCTGATTGTGTTTTTTCTTGTTCCAACCAGTACACCACAACTGGTCAAAGGCTGTTGTATGTGCTTTCCTGTCTGTGGGAAGGTGTATATGAAAGATATGTAGCAAGTTTCTTCTGATGACTACGAGTCAGAATTACCAAATGTTTAACATCTACTAGGTGATAATTAATAAATCAATGTGCTTTAGTGGTTTTGTTAAACAAAATAAACTGTAACTTTTTTGTCCAGATAAGGTTTAAGAAGACTGAGGTACATACGTAAGTTCTTTGGGCTGTCTTATTAAGGTTCAAGAAAAGTAACTAAGGTACATATCTAAGTTACCTGGGCTGTAAAATTAAGATTCAAGAACACTGGCTGATGTCCATACCTGAATTATCTGGTCTGTCCAATTAAGATTTGAGAACACTGGCTGAGGTACCTATCTAAATTTAATTACCCATATGATTAAAAATATCTTGTTACACGTATACATATCAAAGTGATACGTCCCACTAGAACGCCAAGTGGGACATATCACTTCGTGACATCATCGATTAGTGCACTACAACCTTACAGGAACATCAACCAAATGAGTTGAGTGATATAAATTTAGATTGATTATGGGTGATAAATAAATTCGCTACCATTTTGTATCATGTTTATGTCCCTCGTGAAATAATTTTTCATTGCCACTCGCTAAAACTTGTGACAATTGAAAATTATTTCACAAGGGACATAAACATGATATGAAATGGAAGCTTGGAAAATGAAAGTTTGATAACACTGATGTACATACCTGTTGTACATTCCTGAGTCATCAGTTAAGGTTCAAGAACACTGATGTACATACCTGTTGTACATTCCTGAGTCATCAGTTAAGGTTCAAGAACACTGATGTACATACCTGTTGTAAATTCCTGAGTCATCAGTTAAGGTTCAAGAACACTGATGTACATACCTGTTGTAAATTCCTGAGTCATCAGTTAAGGTTCAAGAACACTGATGTACATACCTGTTGTACATTTCTGAGTCATCAGTTAAGGTTTGAGAACACTGATGTACATACCTGTTGTACATTCCCGAGTTGTCAGTTAAGGTTCAAGAACACTGATGTACATACCTGTCATACATTCTGAGTCATCAGTTAAGGTTTGAGAACACTGATGTACATACCTGTTGTACATTCCTGAGTCATCAGTTAAGGTTCAAGAACACTGATGTACATACCTGTCGTAAATTCCTGAGTCATCAGTTAAGGTTCAAGAACACTGATGTACATACCTGTTGTACATTTCTGAGTCATCAGTTAAGGTTTGAGAACACTGATGTACATACCTGTTGTACATTCCCGAGTTGTCAGTTAAGGTTCAAGAACACTGATGTACATACCTGTCATACATTCTGAGTCATCAGTTAAGGTTTGAGAACACTGATGTACATACCTGTTGTACATTCCTGAGTCATCAGTTAAGGTTCAAGAACACTGATGTACATACCTGTTGTACATTCCCGAGTCATTAGTTAAGGTTTAAGAACACTGATGTACATACCTGTTGTACATTCCCGAGTCATTAGTTAAGGTTCGAGAACACTGATGTACATACCTGTTGTACATTCCCAAGTCATCAGTTATGGTTCAAGAACACTGTCACTGATTCACACAGCTTGCACATTTCTTTTTTTGTTCATATCCCAAATGAACCTAAAAAATTATGAATAATCCTAAAAGGGACAACTATCTGTTACTTGTTTTTGACATTGTTTTTGTTTTACTTCCAGTCTTCCGAGGTTGAGATACTCTCCTGCCAGAACACTGGCGTTCCCAGGTGCATGGAGCGCTTACAACAAGAGTCTTCTCCTATAGCAATACTGCATGTGGAAAAGGTAACTACCGTCTTTTGCATGCTCTTTTCTGCAAACAGGACAGCACACAGACACACGTACATACAAACACACACACGTACACACACACACAAACACATACACACACGTACACACACACATACAGACACAAACACATACACACACAGACACACACACATGTACACGCACAAACACACACATGCACACACGTACATACGCATACACACACACACAGACACAAAATGCATACACACACACACATGTACACACACACACAAATGCATACATGCACACACACGTACACACACACACAAACACATACACACACGCACACACTCACACACACAAACACATACACACACACACACACACAAACACAATGTTCGGTATATCATTTGCAGAGCAAGTATTGGAAAATAACAGAATAATCCAGTTAATTTACTAAAGGGATTTGTTTCTGTGACCACCGAGCTACATCCGGGATATTTCTGCTGTAAAACATAATCTCTGTTTTCTTCAGGTTGGCCACACACATCAAGATGACCAAAATCTGGGACACGTTTTTCTTGGACTGAATAATGGATTGGTCGTGATATATGAACACATTCCGGAATCGTTTGGCAAAACCACAGATGTGTGGAAGCAGGTCCAGACATCGATTCTCGGCATGGGCAAACCCGTGAGATCAATGACATTCATCGACACCCGGGACGAAATTTGGGCGGTGTGTGGTCAGCAGATCTTCATCTTCTGTACTGTCGCTTTAACAATGAAGATGAAGCTGGACGTATTCTCCAACAGCAACATCGAGAAACAAGTGGGCAGAAACAGAATCATCAAGGATATAGTCGCTGCAGGAACCACCGTGTGGTGTTCGTTCAAAAACTCGTCCAAGATACTTGAGTTTGATGCTGAACTGGCTGAGGTGACTTACATACTGCATGTGAAGGGTGATGGTGTTTATTGTAAATATCTAGGAGACTGGAGGGATGAGAAGGGCCAGGAGGTTGAAGAGGAGGAGGATGAGGATGAAGAGAGTGAGGAGGAAGAGAGTTCTGAGGAGGATGAGGACCCTGAAGGACTCAATCAGACTTGGCCAATGATAAGGCACAGCAGTAGAAAAGACTCACAAGCTTCCACCAGGAACCACAGAGCCAAGTTAGACTCCAACCTGTATTTGTTACCTGCAGCACCAGCAGCAGCAGCAGCTACACAAAACATTCCAGAATATCTTGATGTTTTATCGCCAGAAGATGGAGTCAAATCCTAGAATAGCATCAAAAGGAGATGAGGTGAAAGACTGTCCAGAAAGCATTGATGATAACCTGTATGAGCCAGTGATTGTTGGGGCACAGTTGAAGAGAGATGAACAACTAAATAGAAAGACACAGTTTAAGAGAAAATTAAATACAAAGAGTAACACTGATGTTTTAGGTAATGCAGCCACTGTGAGGGAAACCAAATCTGATAGTAGTGTTCCTCCGCCCATTCCACCAAGAAGCTCTATGGCATCTCTTTGTGACATATCACTGGACATGGAGACCGGTACGAAGTCTGTTGATGGCCCACCCGTCCCACCTCGAAAACAAAGGCCGAGTTTTGATACCCAATCTAGTAATGATGCCCCACCTGTCCCACCACTGCATAGAGCAACTATGGATTCAGTGGATGGGACAAACCTGCCTCCTCGTGTACCACCAAGACGCCAAAAAGTGAACAAGTTGCCAGTTCCACCTGCCCTTCCTGCAAAGCCCACAGGTAAATCACTGACTTTAACCTCCTGTCCGTCTGACCCACACAGACCGTTGACACCACTGATCCACAGCGGTACTGTCAAGCAAGCAGTGACAAGACTAACAGCAACTTTGCCTCAAAACTTTAAGCAGATGATGCCAGCAAAACCTGAAAAGACTCCGAACAGTACGTTTTGGTTTCCCTGTTCTGTGAATGATGACCCTTTGGATGATGACTGTTTTGAAGCACCATCATCTGAAAGGACAGCAGTGAAAAGTAGGACTCCAGCAACAGTTCCACACAACAAGGAAGGTCAAATAACCTTGCATAGTGCATCAGATTCTGGTCCACCAGTCATTCCTCCTCGAAAGAGACTAGACACGGCAGTTAACCCTGGAAAGGGTAAGAAAGCGGGAGATACGGCAGACGCAAAGGATGCCACCAAAGACAGAAAATTGCAGACACCTTCTTCCTCTTCACGGAGGAAGAAGAAGATGAAGACCAGGGACTACATTTGTTCTCTGCTAGTTGTGGAGGATACCCTCTGGCTGAGTACGTCTCTGGGCAGCATCAAGGTCCTGAGTCAGGAAACAAGTTCTTCCAGAGAGCGCAGTCTGAAACTCTGCGAGCTTGAGTGTGTGACGTCTGCCGAGACGCGTGACCTCACTGGACCTCAGCCGGTCACTCGGATGGTCCGAGCTAAAGGACT
Source organism: Gigantopelta aegis (assembly GCF_016097555.1). NCBI lineage: Eukaryota > Metazoa > Mollusca > Gastropoda > Neomphalida > Peltospiridae > Gigantopelta > Gigantopelta aegis. The sequence goes on along the minus strand of NC_054700.1, from coordinate 4,659,809 downwards.
CGTGGTCAGTCTGAGGAAGCTGACTGGTGACCCCGTGTCCCACCTGTCACAGCTCACGTGCTGGGAAGCGTACGGCTCTTCCAGAGTTAACATCCTTGAAAGCTACTGGAGCAAGCTGGCCCAGAGTGAGCAGGAGTTGACTCGGACGGACAGTTTGGCCTGAGTTCTGGAGAGTTCTGTAAAGCTAGCTGAGCGCACACCAAACCTGAATGTTGTTAAAGTTACACACCCTAGTTTTTAAACACCATAAGCATACGAGACAGGGGGGCGGGGGGGGGGGGGGGGGGGGGGGGGGGGGAGACAGGTGGGCGGAGGGACAACTCCTGGTTCTGGAGCAAAACCTCAAATTCGGGCAAACATTATAGACCTATTCGGAATAAAATATGCTAACCCGAGACCTTTTTACCATGTATTTTCATCATCCTACTTTAAAATTAGATGTAATCCATGCAAAAATTAGTCGTGATTCATTTGCAACCCTATATAGCTATTTGGAAGTAATGTTATTATGAATAAATGCTGGGTGTTTTTGTTTAAATTCGTGCAAAAGCCAGCACAGCACCCCCCCCCCCTCCCCCCCCACACGCACACAAAAATAGGAGCATGTATGCCTATGTTAGACACTGACATATTCGTACCTATTAGAGGTCAAAGTGCTTCTGGTCATCGTGGTGTGTTTCTGGAGCAGGACGGAGACCTGTGGTAAAGTGCCCGCTCGATGTGCGGTTGGTCTGGGATCGATCCCCGTCGGTGGGGCCATTGGGTTATTTCTCGTTCCAGTCCGTGCACCACAACTGGTATATCAAAGGTCGTGGTATGTACTACCCTGTCTGTGGGATGGTGCATATAAAAGATCCCTTGCTGCTAATCGAAAAGAGTAGCCCACGAAGTGGCGACAGCGGGTTTCCTCTCTCAATATTTGTGTGGTCCGACGCCATATAACTGTAAATAAAATGTGTTGAGTGTGTCGTTAAATAATATATTTCCTTTCCTTTCTTGGTGTTTCTATTACCAAATGCATTTTTCATATTTTTTAAAATGTGTGTGCATGTACCTATGAGGAGTAATGGTAACGATAGCTCTAGTCTATTTTTCAGAGTATTTCCCCATTTCAGTGGCATTAACTCTTTTGTCACTCTGTTGTAACTTTATCCAAATGTATTGCAAGTTTGTAGATTAACCAAACTTGAGTCCATTTTCACGAGTTGAAACTATAGGGTCTGAGACTTTTAAGAGCTATAATGTTTTTCAAAAATACTCCCATGTTTTTCCTGGCTGAAAATTAAGAGCATGGCATCAGTGAAAATCCACCATCCCCACCAGAAAAAAATTGTTCAGAGACTACAGACTTCTATAAGTTCACCACAACGATACAGACTTTTAATCCACCTATCTTGTCTACGATGGTTAACACTTCAGTACAAACAACATTCCTTTCATGTTTTTGACACAAATCTGTTTTTATTACCCATATGGTTACAAATATCTTGGTACATATTAAAGTGATACGTTCCACTAAAACGCCAAGTGGGACATAAAACTTTGACATCACTCGATGATGTCATCAATTGATGCACTACAACCTTACAGAAATGTCAACTAAATGAGTTGAGTGATATAAATTAAGATTGATTATGGGCAATAAATAGGATATTAAACTCTCTACCATTTCCTATCATGTTTATGTCCCTCATGAAATAACTTTCATTGTTACTCGCTAAAGCTCGTGATGATTGAAAATTATTTCATTCGGGACATAAACATGATATGAAACTGAAGCTCAGTTAACATCCTATTATTATCACTCGATGACTTAATTGTCACTGGCAATTCATTTGATAAAAATTCATACTGCATCCTTCACTAATCATCTCGAATAATAAAGTTAATAAATTACTTTGTCATATTTTACATTGAAGCTGCTAACTTCCAACAGACAATTTGACATCCAACAATCAAAGATTAATTAATCAATGTGCTCCAGTGGTGTCGTTGAAAAAAAAAAAAAAAGTCTCCAACAGACACGCTTACAGGAACTGTTTCCATTGTAAGACCTTTTTGACTAACAGAACCTTTTTGAAGACTAACATTACATGTTAAATATATTTTTTTGCTTGGAATATCAGTGTCTGTATAATCAAGGTGTTTGTTGCCTTCATAATGCTTGTTGACGTGAACCAACCTGTACATAATGAGCACACCAGAACAATGGCTGTGTGTTACTACAGAGGGTTATGGGATTGAACTCTTCAATATATATGTACAACACTTGCCTTAGGTGCTTGTGTCACGGGGTCAGACAACATCAAAGGACCCAATGAGGTTTTTTCCCCCCCATTCCATCCAGTGCCCCTTGACTAGTATATCCAAGAATGGTAAGCACTGTCCTGTCTGTGGGAAAGTGGATATAAAAGATCTCTTGCGACTAATGAAAAATATGTGTTTCTTCTGAGCCGTGTCACCAAATATTGACTAATAGCTGAATTAAGTACCAAACTTTTAGCAGTTTCCTTATTCCATGCCCTAAATACGGGTTGTTACCATGTCCCTAAATACGCCATCTCATTTATTCTTAAAGATCCGAACCCGTGGGGCAGGCCACATGGTGGGAGACCGGTGTATACACAGACTGTGATCTTAGTGTGCCAGTACCTAGCAGCCTTATTCTCTGCCCCGGGTTTTGGTCCCTCGCCTCTCGATGGGTGCATTATATAGTCACGAACCCTTGGGGCAGTTTTACATGGTGGGAGCCATTACCAGACTGTGAATCCAGTACCTAGCAGCCTTATTCTGCCCCGGATTGGGCCCCTGGCCTCTCAGAGACCGAACCCTGGGGCAGACATGGTGGGAGCCGGTACCAGACTGTGAATCCAGTACCTAGCAGCCTTATTCTGCCCCGGGTTGGGTCCCTCGCCTCTCAGAGACCGAACCCTGGGGCAGACATGGTGGGAGCCGGTACCAGACTGTGAATCCAGTACCTAGCAGCCTTATTCTGCTCTGGATTGGGCCCCTGGCCTCTCAGAGACCGAACCCTGGGGCAGACATGGTGGGAGCCGGTACCAGACTGTGAATCCAGTACCTAGCAGCCTTATTCTGCCCCGGGTTGGGCCCCTGGCCTCTCAGAGACCGAACCCTGGGGCGGACATGCTCGAAACCTTCGCAGTATATGAGCATGCCAAAGTATACCGCACCGCAGCAGCCTTATGTCTGATAGCGTAACCACGACACTACCCAGGCTGGTGGTACAATAATTAACTTGACTGAAAGTGAGATGTATAGCTGTAACATGTTGGAAGTTCACCAGTGTGACCTATTTTGATGTAAAGTTACTCGAACATACATAGCTAGCATGGCATTTTAAATATTAAATGCATTTTAAATACACTTACACCGTGTGAATGAGCAGGTTATGTTACCGAGTAGTTTGCAGTTAAAAACTATGTGAGGGCGGGATGTAGCCCAGTGGTAAAGCGTTCGCTTGATGCGCGGTCGGTTTGGGATCGATCCCCGTCAGTGGGCCCATTGGGCTATTTCGTGCTCCGTCCAGTGCACCACGACTGGTACATCAAAGGCTGTGGTATGTGCTATCCTCTCTATAGGGTGGTGCATATAAAAGATCCCTTGCTGCTAATCGAAAAGAGTAGCCCATGAAGTGGCAACAGCTGGTTTCCGCTTTCAACATCTGTGTGGTTCTTAACCATATGTCCGACGCCATATAACCGTAAACAAAATGTGTTGAGTGCGTCGTTAAATAAAACATTTTCCTTCCTTAAAAAGTACATACGGTACTCTAAATATAGGTTAGAGCAGATAATCAACAATTATGTCGAAAGTGGACATCGTAGGTTCTTCCCATGGACCCTTCATATAGAGTTACATTTCTTTTATTGTCTAGCATATATGTTATTTATTTCATTGTTCCTTAGTGCATGAAGTCTATATAAATTGTATTGTGTCAGATAGTACTCTTTAACACTTCATTTATAGTGTGCCACAATAACTTTTAATCTATTTGCCATTATTGGTATAAAAATAATCAATGACTGTGATCTACCCCAAAATAGAAGTGATCTGTATAAACCAATAATAAGACAATCAGATACTGTGGTATGTGGCAACGTGGAAGTGATTTGTATAGACTGGATGCAAGTAACCTCAGTAACCCAGATAGCTGAGGTGTGTAACATTTTAGCTTTATTGTGTGGTGTCCCATGAATGGTACAATACATCAGCATTCAATCATAATGACAATGTTGTCAGGTTGTTTGGAACAGTGAAACCTGTTTAAACAGGACCCTGAACAAAATGGAATCCTGTCAAAACCAGCCAAGTTTCATGGTCCAAAATTATCCAACTTCTAAAGTATGACCCTCTAAATAATAATCAGAATCTATCACCGTTGTGAGGTATAGATAAGGCAATTCCAACCCCGAGGGACAAAATGTTTTTTGTGAAACCTCGGCCCTTACAAAAAAATTTGTCCGAGGGTTGGAATTGCCTTATCTATACCTCACAGCGGTGATTGATTCTTTTTCTTGCCCATTTAATTTCAGTAATAATACATTAATGTTGTAAGCGATGGTTTGTTTATTGTAGAATGATTCGTAAACAGTTTATCTACAAACTCGTTTAATCATACGCGGGGGGAAAATATAGTCCAGCTCATACAACGACATAAAAATGTAACAATTTACCAATGAATGTAAAGTTGAAAATATTAATTTGTTTATATATTTTTAAAACAATGACAAACAAATGGCAAACAGAATTCTGAAAACCATGAGTTGTGATGTCAATCATCGTAAAACATGTGTTTATGGCGTCATGCGTATGTAGAAATCGTCTAGCTCTCGGGTTGGACAGATTTATCCAGCCCTCGGGTCAGACAGATGTTTCTAGCACTGTGTAAAAGCTGAATAACCCTGTCTAGTGAGCAAGAAATACTGGATCCTGTCTAAATCGGATAAATATTAGATGTCTGGCATGATCCGGTTAGAACAGGTTTCACTGTATACACGTACATATCAGTATTATCAAATATACTTGTACCCATACATGACATGTGTAGATTCCTATAACATCAGTCCAGCAACAAAACAAACATGAACATCTAGTCCAGCATATACTGTGTTAGGCAACATCTATTGGAATATATACTGATGGAAAGAAATAAAGGATCACACAGATAGCAACAAGAAATAATGACTGCATCAAAAACCAATTGATATTGTCAGAAGTTTACTGGGAACATAATTATAGGCAGCACATTCAACACTATAGTCATTCAATCCCACATTACAACTTGGTATGAAATACAGACATTACTATGCTAGTAGTGAATTAAATATGGTCTACAGTTTGATGTGTTTCCTTATTTCTTTCCATCAGTATATAATTTCTATATCCAAATAATGAATTGTATTATTAATTTTATTAACATAAAATTCTGAATTAATCATTCACATGTATATTGTAAAAAAAAAAAAAAAATTAAAGATGAAAATCGTGATGTAAAGTTCAGTGAATCCAAATGGATTCTGGTAGAATGTTATGAACAATGTAATGTAAATTATTGTAAGAGCTTTAGATGATGAATTGTTGATGTTTTTTTATTATTATTATTAAATATTAATGATTTAATTTTAACAATCAAGTGAAGTCTTCAAAAAAGAAGTTGATTGTCTCTGAATAATGTGATACACAATTAGCACATTGCATGAGGTATTGTTCATGGCAAACATACCGTACATGTATTTAACTTAACAAACAAGTATTATGACATGTTTCTTGATGCAGTATATTGGCATTATGCTATAATAATTATCATGTGAATTAATGGCAGTTGGGGTGGGGGAGACAGAGCCCAGTGGGAAAGTGAAATTTGATTCACAACTGATCTAGCATTCGTCTCAATTGGTGGCTTCACTGAGCTACTTTTTGCTCCAGCCAAATGGCATGGTATGTACTATCCTGTGTGTGATGTGGTGCATATAAAAAGATCCCTTGCTGCTGTTGTAATCAAAAAGATTAGCCCATGATGTGGCAGCAGCAGGTTTCTTCTCGTTATTTATTAGCCATTTGTAGTTAAGGGTTTTAATTGAAGTAGGTATTTGCTGTTAATATTTGCAGTTAACTCCATAATACTGTAGTTAAGGGTTTTAATTGAAGTCGGTATTTGCTGTTAATATTTATAGTTAACTCCATAATACTGTAGTTAAGGGTTTTAATTGAAGTTGCTGTTAATATTTACAGTTAACTCCCCTATACTGTGGTTAAGGGTTTTAATTGAAGTCTGTATTTGCTGTTAATATTTACGGTTAACTCCCTTATGCTGTAGTTAAGGGTTTTAATTGAAGTCGATATTTGCTGTTAATATTTATGGTTAACTCCATAATACTGTAGTTAAGGGTTTTAATTGAAGTTGCTGTTAATATTTATGGTTAACTCCATAATACTGTAGTTAAGGGTTTTAATTGAAGTCGGTATTTGCTGTTAATATTTATGGTTAACTCCATAATACTGTAGTTAAGGGTTTTAATTGAAGTCGGTATTTATTGTTAATATTTACAGTTAACTCCCCTATACTGTGGTTAAGGGTTTTAATTGAGGTCTGTATTTGCGGTTAATATTTACGGTTAACTCCCCTATACTCTGGTTAAGGGTTTTAATTGAGGTCTGTATTTGTTGTTAATATTTACGGTTAACTCCCCTATACTGTGGTTAAGGGTTTTAATTGAAGTCGGTATTTGCTGTTAATATTTACGGTTAACTCCCCTATACTGTGGTTAAGGGTTTTAATTGAAGTCGGTATTTGCTGTTAATATTTACAGTTAACTCCCCTATACTGTAGTTAAGGATTTTAATTGAAGTCGATATTTGCTGTTAATATTTATGGTTAACTCCCTTATGCTGTAGTTAAGGGTTTTAATTGAAGTCGATATTTGCTGTTAATATTTACGGTTAACTCCATAATACTGTAGTTAAGGGTTTTAATTGAAGTCGATATTTGCTGTTAATATTTATGGTTAACTCCCTTATGCTGTAGTTAAGGGTTTTAATTGAAGTCGATATTTGCTGTTAATATTTACGGTTAACTCCCTTTTACTGTGGTTAAGGGTTTTAATTGAAGTCGATATTTGCTGTTAATATTTACGGTTAACTCCCTTTTACTGTAGTTAAGGGTTTTAATTGAGGTCGGTATTTGCTGTTAATATTTATGGTTAACTCCCTTATGCTGTAGTTAAGGGTTTTAATTGAAGTCGGTATTTGCTGTTAATATTTATGGTTAACTCCCCTATACTGTGGTTAAGGGTTTTAATTGAAGTCGATATTTGCTGTTAATATTTACGGTTAACTCCCTTTTACTGTAGTTAAGGGTTTTAATTGAGGTCGGTATTTGCTGTTAATATTTATAGTTAACTCCATAATACTGTAGTTAAGGGTTTTAATTGAAGTTGCTGTTAATATTTATAGTTAACTCCATAATACTGTAGTTAAGGGTTTTAATTGAAGTCGGTATTTGCTGTTAATATTTATGGTTAACTCCCCTATACTGTGTTTAAGGGTTTTAATTGAAGTCGGTATTTGCTGTTAATATTTATGGTTAACTCCCCTATACTGTGGTTAAGGGTTTTAATTGAAGTCGGTATTTGCTGTTAATATTTACAGTTAACTCCATAATACTGTGGTTAAGGGTTTTAATTGAAGTCGGTATTTGCTGTTAATATTTATGGTTAACTCCCCTATACTGTGGTTAAGGGTTTTAATTGAAGTTGCTGTTAATATTTACAGTTAACTCCCCAATACTGTGGTTAAGGGTTTTAATTGAAGTCGGTATTTGCTGTTAATATTTACAGTTAACTCCATAATACTGTGGTTAAGGGTTTTAATTGAAGTCGGTATTTGCTGTTAATATTTACAGTTAACTCCATAATACTGTGGTTAAGGGTTTTAATTGAAGTCGGTATTTGCTGTTAATATTTATGGTTAACTCCCCTATACTGTGGTTAAGGGTTTTAATTGAAGTTGCTGTTAATATTTACAGTTAACTCCCCTATACTGTGGTTAAGGATTTTAATTGAAGTTGGTATTTGCTGTTAATATTTACAGTTAACTCCATAATACTGTAGTTAAGGGTTTTAATTGAAGTTGCTGTTAATATTTACAGTTAACTCCCCTATACTGTGGTTAAGGGTTTTAATTGAAGTCGGTATTTGCTGTTAATATTTACGGTTAACTCCCTTATGCTGTGGTTAAGGGTTTTAATTGAAGTTGCTGTTAATATTTACGGTTAACTCCCCTATACTGTGGTTAAGGGTTTTAATTGAAGTCGATATCTGCTGTTAATATTTATGGTTAACTCCCTTATGCTGTAGTTAAGGGTTTTAATTGAAGTCGGTATTTGCTGTTAATATTTACGGTTAACTCCCTTATACTGTGGTTAAGGGTTTTAATTGAAGTCGGTATTTGCTGTTAATATTTACGGTTATATAGTATACAGTATGAATATAGTTTAGGATATGTATTGTGATATTTTATTAAATTTGTTAATTTTCTCATTTCTACCATATGTGTCTTAGCATGTGACTTCTTAAAATAAATAAATGAACCATGATGTTTGCTTTCTCAACTCATCAAGGGGCAGGATGTAACCCATTGGTAAAGCATTCGCTTGATGCATGGTCAGTTTAGGATCGATCCCCGTCAATGGGACCATTGGGCTATTTCTCGTTCCAGCCAGTGCACCACAACTGGTATATCAAAGGCCATGGTATGTACTATCCTGTCTGTGGGATTGTGCATATAGAAAATCCCTTGGAAAAATGTAGCAGGTTTCCTCTCTATATGTGAAAATTACCAAATGTTTGACATCCAATAGCTGATGATTAATAAATCAGTCTTCTAATGGTGTTGTTAAACAAAACAAACTTTTAACTTTAATAACGTATATCCAATGTCATAAAAATACAGAAATAGAATTGTCTTCTCCCTTCCGCCCCCCCCCCCCCCACATACATACTTTTTTCTTTCTTTCTTTGTTTTTTGTTAAGTATAAATGCATCCAAGATTCTAAAAACAATGTATAAACTCCACCAGATATACACCCAGATATAAAAAAACAGAATATAATTATAACCCTGAATAAAACTGATATTTGACCAAATGGATCATAGTTATATTGGCTCATGTTAAACAAAAGAATTGATGAAGAATATTTGTGACGTATAACAAGTACCAAGTACTGATTGGGGGGGGGGGGGGGGGGGGGGGGGTAAGGGAACACTTGGTTTTTGCTATGTTTAAAATCACCAGAGCTCGACGTCCTTGGGGCTAGTTAAAAAGGATCTTTAATTTTTTACTTTCCCATAGACTATGTATTGGTATTTCTCACACACCCGTTGGTGAGAACATCATTCGTTATGTTCGATAACAGATACCTGTTAATTACACATACGTGCGATAACATTTTAAAGGCATACGACTGGCTATTCCTAGGTGATGACCAAGTTACCAATGCCATACCCTCCGTGACGTACAAGTTAACCTGAAATTGACTTGTCTGTGACACACAAGTTAACCATAAACGCAAGGGCCGTAAATAGGTTTTAGTTGGAAAACTGTCAGAATATCTAAGAAATAGAATACAACATTCGTGAGAGAGATTCGCGGGAAATGTGCTAACCTTCCCCAAGTTCATTCAGCGAAAGTTTTCCAAACGTTCGCAAACTTTGATTCGTTCCCGACGTGGCCATTTTGTTTACTTTTTGCTAATATGAAAAAAAAGACGCTGTTATCCAGATTCGGACTATTTCGTTTAATTCGGGCAAAAACCAGCCTGCCCCCCCCCCCCCCCCCCCCCCCCTTATAAAATAAAATGAGATCCCGTACGCCTATGGGTGTACCGGTCGTCTTACATTGGTTAGGGCAGGGATAAAGCCATGTTCGTGGAAGGTGGTCGATCCTGCGGTCTTGAGCACTCCATCGCTGACTTAATTAATATCACCTCACTCTTTCTCAAAAATACATTTAAAGCAGCATTATCAATAAAAGGAACACCATCTCAACACATTTAAAAACTACGGGTATGTGGTGTGTAATGCTAGGATCAGACTGCCAACTGTTACAATAACTTGTCAACTCGACAGTTGCGTTATAACTCCCCCCCCCCCCCAACCCCCCGTCTTACGAGGGGTGCGCTCAGATTAACAACTAATGGGTTTTACGATGAGAACCGAGTTGTAAGAGCGCTCAGACTAGCAACTGGACAGTCGTAGAAGTCGTGGGAGCAGAAAGTTGGTCAACTGTCTGCTGGCAGTTGGTAGTCTGAGACTAGCATTACATATATGGTTATTTTGCCACGTGGATCTTTAGAGAGGATTCCCACTCTTGACACATAATCTATACACCACTGTCGATTAGCAAAACAAAAACAAACCCAGGACAGCACATATCACAGACTTTGATATACCATCATCAAGACATGCCGATAGGCTCACTAAAAACCATCGGTTCTACCACCCATCGTTGAGAAACTTTCTTTCACTTCATAATGTTCGAGAGTATATTTCAAGGGCAGTAGGCCTAAACCAAAAAAAAAAACAAAAAAAAACATGTCACTTCTTCAACGACCCTTCTCTTCCCCCACCCCAAGGCCCGGTGGTAAAGTCTCAGATTCGCGCTAGCTGGAGTACTCTGGCCGTAAAAGAGCAAGACGGACATTTGGACATAACTGTCTAAACATAACTGTCCAAAATGTCAGTCTTGCTCTCTTTCGGTCCGAGTACTCGGGCTCTGGTTGACACATTTTATGTTTATGTACCATTCACACTTCCTATAGGTGTGGATCAATATACTTATTATTATCCTAAACGAAGACTGCACGAGTGGCCTTGAACGAAATGTGCTAGTTGTATTGTGTCCAGCCGTTGCCAAGGACACGCCAATGCTTGTTCGTGCTGTATATCCAAGTAGTTGGTATGCCATGGTTAATGGATGTCCTGTTCAAACATGTACGTGTTACTGGCTGGGTGTTTAGGTAAATGAAACCACCTAATAAAACGCACAGTATTAATAATAAAATTATTATTTTATGAATATAATCAGGGCTGTTTCGGGGGTCGACCTCCCCTACTCTAGCTAATTTTCTCTTCCCTCACCCCCACGCTTGAGGTGCTTGCATCGCAGGATCGAACCACCTTGGATCCATGCAACTGATTGTTTTTTTCTCTCATTCCAAACAGTGCACCACAACTGGTCAAAGGCCGTGGAATATGTGCTTTCCTGTCTGTGGGAAAGTGCATATAAAAGAACCCTTTCTGCATTAAGAAAAATGTAGCGGGCTTCCTCTGATGACTACGAGTCAGAAATACTGTTTGACATCCAATAGCCGATGATTAATGTGCTCTAGTGGTGTCGTTAAACAAAACAAACTTCAATTCCCCCAATATAGTTACCTGGTGAGAATGACTTTAATCCCACCCCTAAAACTTCGCAAGCCACAGGCTAGACCCCTCGCCTAAACACCTAAAATGCCTGTGTATACGCGTGCACACACACACACACACATACACACACACACACAGACTCTCTCTCTCTCTCTCTCTCTCTCTCTCTCTCTCTCTCTCTCTCTCTCTCTCTCTCTCTCTCTCTCTCTCTCTCTCTCTCTCTCTCTCTCTCTCTCTCTCTCTCTCTGTCTCTGTCTACGATCGACCCCCGTCGTATCACTGTACAATGGTTCACAGAAGTATTCATTTATCTTAAAAAGAACCCTGTTACTCTCTGGTTTATAAAAATAATAACAATAAGGAAAGCGATAAAAAGGCGGACATCATTTATTAATTTACGTACTACTGCTTAATTATATACTCTTCAAAAAAAGAAACGCAAAAGGGTACAAATGGGTTATAACTCCGATTTTATGTTTCCTACCGGTTCATGCTTTGTGAATATAAGGTCATTGCATGTCCCAAACACATTCCCACGGTTACATTCGATAAAACGCAGCTACTGTACAATAAAGTTCCAAAATGTGAATATTCGCAAAAACGCAGCCACGTGCAAACCATGTCACCACTGCACGTGCGTTGTCTGCACGTGCAACATGAACACCGACAGTATAAAAGTGCAGGGTGTTCGCTTGCCTGGCCTCTGTATCTGGCCGACAGTTGACAATCCAGGACATGCCACGTCTCAGTGAACCGCAGAGAAACAATGCCATCGGCCGACTAGACGCAGGCGAATCCAGAACGGCCGTTGCCAGGGCATTCCATGTGTCCCCAAGCACCATCTCCAGACTGTGGGACCGTTACCAGCAACATGGATCAACACGTGACCTCCCTAGATCCGGTCGACCACGGGTCACTACCCCCGGGCAGGACCGCTACATCCGGGTACGCCACCTTCGGGAACGATTGACTACTGCCACCTCCACAGCCGCAGCAATACCAGTTTTGCGCAGGATATCCGACCAGACCGTACGGAACCGCCTACGTGAGGTAGGAATTCGTGCCAGACGTCCAGTTCGAGGTGTCATCTTAACACCACAACACCGTCGACTCCGACTGCAGTGGTGCCAGATTCATCGACAATGGCCTCAACTGCGATGGAGACAGGTGTGGTTCAGTGACGAGTCCCGATTTCTGCGACGTCATGATGGAAGATGTCGCGTGTATAGGCGTCGTGGTGAACGTTATGCGGCAAACTGCGTGCAGGAAGTGGACAGATTCGGCGGGGGTAGTGTCATGGTGTGGGCAGCCATCTCACACACTGGCAGAACTGACCTGGTCCACGTGCAGGGCAACCTGAATGCACAGGGCTACATTGACCAGATCCTCCGGCCACACATCGTTCCAGTTATGGCCAACGCCAACGCAGTGTTCCAACATGACAACGCCAGGCCTCACACAGCACGTCTCACAACGGCTTTCCTACAGAACAACAACATTAATGTCCTTCCTTGGCCATCGATATCACCGGATTTGAACCCAATTGAGCATCTATGGGACGAGTTGGACCGACGCCTCCGACAGCGACAACCACAGCCCCAGACCCTGCCCGAGCTGGCAGCAGCCTTGCAGGCCGAGTGGGCCACCATCCCCCGGGACGTCATCCGTACTCTGGTTGCTTCAATGGGCAGGCGGTGCCAGGCAGTTGTCAACACACGCGGAGGCCACACCCGGTATTGACTCCAGATGACCTTGACCTTGGTGGTGTGTCCTATCACTTAATCACAATGGACTAGAGTGAATTGTGAACAATCCTGCAACATTTGGTAATTATCGGACTCACCATTCAATAATTAAATCAATTCTCCAAATGTTACGACAATGTGGTTTTGCGTTTCTTCTTTTGAAGAGTATATATCCAATTACAGTTCAAATTGTACACACTTTCCTGATTACACCGTTAAGCTATCGGGGTTGTCTGTCCAGGAGAGGAGATTAATTGTTAATTTGTACCGGCCTAGGTGGCGTCGTGGTTAAACCATAGGACATAAGGCTGGTAGGTACACGGTTCGCAGCCCGGTACCGGCTCCCACCCAGAGTGAGTTTTAACGACTCGGTGGGTAAGTGTAAGGCCACTACACCCTATTTTCTCTCACTAACAACTAGCCCACTGTCCTGGATAGACAGTCGAGATAGCTGAGGTCACAGAGGTGTGTGCCCGGAACAGCGTGCTTGAACCTTAATTGGATATAAGCACGAAAATAAGTTAAAATTAAATGTTAATTTATAGCTTGGTTAGTGAGAGATAGAAGTATGTGCAGTGGTCTTACCAGGCATGTAGGGACGATATTGAAGTTGGGGGCACATTCTGTAGTGGAGGTGCCCAGGCTAGATTTCTATCTCTATTTATAGACAATAATAATAATAATTTAAAAAACTAACATTTTCGTTCTCAAGTGAGGTACCTATTCCCTCTCCGACTCTGGTATTTAGAGGTTTGAACCAAGTATTTATCAGACTTATCTGCCGATCGTTTAATATAATCAATACATCACAGATGATGTCACGCGCCATTCTGTTGAGTGATAATGTATTTATAATGACATGTCGTTCGTCCCTTGAACCACGCATACATAACAAACTCTACATTCAAATCATACACGGACCATTTAGCTTGTTCACCGTCCCTATCTTAAAACGGATAATAAGCTACGGTTTCTTTCAAATTCTACACGTGACATTTTGTTTGTACGCCGCTGCGAGGAACGCCCACGCTGCCCAAAATAAGCCGGTGATTATACCTTACCCAATAAGATATAACTATTATTGGCGTTTTATAACACCGGGCTGACGTGCTTCAACATTTAAATGGATGAGGAGACGTAAACACAGCATGTGATATCAGACTACAACTGTAAACAGGTATTTTTTTTATTTACATGAAGCAATAATAATATAATGACAAAATAATTGTTATTTTTATTTTTTATATTCATTAAAAAGAAATTTTAAAATATATTTTGTTTATTATCATAATGTGAGTTCAGTGTTATTAATTTGATTTTAACAATGTTAATAATTAAAATCTTCAGTGTTTGATATTAAAATATTAATATAAGCTTCTTTTTTTAGTTTACATAATATTATATTCATCAATAAATTAAATTGCAAAAAATTAATTAAAAGCGGAAGAAAACATTAAGACCGTGTGTAACTTACAATCTGTTTGCGTTAAAAAAAGGAAAGAAAAAAAGGTATTTTATTGTATTTTTATATTTTCTTCTTATAATTCCTTCTTCTTTTTCTTCGTCTTCTTCTTCTTCTCCTCCTACGTTTTGCTAAAGAAAAATCTTTTATGTTTCAAATGTTTTTCTTGAAAATTGTCTTCATTTTTAGTGTTGTTTATTTTGCAAAACCACTTTGTGCTATTATATCCAGAACAATATATATATATTTTTAAATTAACAATACACGTGCATGTATAATGTAAATCGCTTGTCTTGTGTAGCGAGTTGTACACGGCAGGCCCGTAGGAGCCGGGTGGGGGGTGGGGGGGGGGGTGTGGGGGTGGGGGGCTAGGGGAGGCTCAGCGCCCCTCCCCCCCTCCTTTTTCGCCAGTTTTTATTTCGGGACTTTAAAATGTCGTCCCCCCCCCCCCCCCCACACACACACACACTTTGAAAATCCGTCCTACGGGCCTGCATAGTCACTATGACAACGTGTTGTCAATATAACATGTATTGTTTTGCGCATTATTTGCACTTGAGATCGATTTAGACCAACACGCTATTTTAACAAGAAATATAGTTGAATGTAATTGGACACATCTTTAAATTTAAACCAAGTTCAGTATTGTCCTGGGTTATTGGGGTGTTAGTCTAAATGTGTGGGGGGGGTTTCAACCGTGATGCAGGGTGCCATGGCACACGCTTTTGACGAGAGCACCTGTGATAATGTTTTCAAATTATTATATATTTTCATTTTTAAAAACATTTTGTCAGTGCTATGGTGTCCTTTTTTTTTTGGGGGGGGGGTAAAGGTTAAAAATAATTTCTGTCTTTCAAAAAGATAAAATTATATTTTCTTCTTTCTTTTTAATTTTATTTTATTATCATCATCATCATCATCATCATCATCATCATCACCATCATCATCATCATCATTACTATTACTATTATTATTTATTTATTTATTTATGTTGTTGTTGTTGTTTACCAAATACCTATATTGTTCGATGATGACAATATAACGTTTCGTTTACTTTATGTTGGTATGCGTCGTTAGGTTTTCATGGATATGACTTTTCACAATTGTGACCGGCCTCGGTGGCATCGTGGTTAGGTCATCGGTCAACAGGCTGGTAGGTACTGGGTTCGGATCCCAGTCGAGGCATGGGATTTTTAATCCAGATACCGGGCTCCAAACCCTGAGTGAGTGCTCCGCAAGGCTCAATAGGTAGGTGTAAACCACTTGCACCGACCAGTGATCCATAACTGGTTCAACAAAGGCCATGGTTTGTGCTATCCTGCCTGTGGGAAGCGCAAATAAAATATCCCTTGCTCTAATCGGAAAGAGTAGCCCATGAAGTGGCGACAGCGGGTTTCCTCTCAAAATCTGTGTGGTCCTTAACCATATGTCTGACGCCATATAACCGTAAATAAAATGTGTTGAGTGCGTCGTTAAATAAAACATTTCTTTTTTTCGCAGTTGTTTACAACGTGTTTGACTGATCAATTTTGTTTTTATTTTGATCATCTAGTTTGCATCTATTGATGCCCGATAGCAGATGTCTTTTTCCTGCCAGTGTATTTGTCTTAAAACATTAATTTTTGTTGTTTGCAATGTTTTTATCATACGAATAATATTAAATTCATGGGAGGGCATAAGAAACTTCTCCAATAAATCAAATAATTTTATATTTTGTACATTAATCCAAATTCTCCCCTAACCACCCGTTTTCTTCTTGTGATAATATTTGGAACTGCCCTTTTTGTAAATCTATCTGTTTACAACCAAAGCGTGAGCGCTATCTAACAACAAACCATTGACATTCTTGGCAATCTATCTAGAATCTAGGCAGTCGAGCTATATGGGGTGTGCTTAAACAAACACAAGTGCCAACTGATATTTGCTATAGAATTAGGTCAATAATTGATCTAGTTCGGGGCCAGTAGTAAAGCGCTCGCCTGATGCGCAGTTGGTTTAGGATCGATCCCCGTCGGTGGGCCTATTGGGCTATTTCTCGTTCCAACCGGTGCACCACGACTGGTATATCAAAGGCCGTGAAATGTGCTATCCTGACTGTGGGATGGTGCATACAAAAGATTGTGCAAAAGTGCTGGAGTAAATCCTCAATTTCGTGCATAAATTATAAAGATATTCGGGGAAACCTTTTCACCATGTACTTCCATCATTCTAACCACAATATTAGTAAAAAAAAGCAAAAAAAAAAGCGTGGTGGTTCGTTTGCAACCATATATAGCTGTTAAGCAGTCATACTAATATTAATATATGTTATTCAGATTCGGGCATTTTCATTTAATTCGGGCAAAAACTAGCGGTCGTATACTAATGATTGTAGCACTCCGTTTTTACTTTAATTCGTGTAAATACAGACACTAATATTTTTAAATAAGAAAATGTATTTAATTTGTATGTTACGTCATCGAAAAGGTTCTACTGGTCGGAAACATTTTACAATTGTTGTAAACTCGGGACTGTCCTTTTAACGTTTTTCTTGGAGGTCGTATGCGAATCAAACGTATTCAATTAAAATTACTTAATAAGTTATATGTGATCGAAGAGCATTAATTATAACTAAAATTAAATAATAATAATAATATATAAGAAGTTAATAGTAATAGTATATGTATATTAAATATTTAATGTAATATCCACTTGTAGCATTTAAAAACATTTGTAAATACTGAATCAATAATTCTAATTATGGCATTGATAGAAAGGTATTTTATTGTGTTAAATTCACATAGTTTAATTAGTCTATAAAAGTAAAGTTTGTTTTGTTTAACGACACCACCAGAGCACAATGATTTATTAATCATCGGCTATTGGGTGTCAAACATTTGGTAATTTTGACATAGTCTTAGAGTGAATGAGTGAATTCGTTTTACGTGCGCATATACCACTAAGGTTTCGCACACGCCTGTTACGGGCTTAACCTCTGACATCGCCAGTGACTAAGTCCGGGCCAGGAGGGTGGGGGGGGGGGGGAGGGGGGGGGTAAGTTTGAGGTGGGCGGAATTTGGAATAAAAATTTAGAAGTTAGGTCAAAGACCTAAGGCCAAAATAAGCTGATTCATCCTACTCATGTTTGGACAAAAATTTAAAGTCCAAAAATAAAATTAGAGTGCTCGGCCAAATAGGTTTTAACTTGATTTGAGCAATTTAGACGGGCTACCAAAATGAAGTGCGTCGGACTGTTTACAAAAAAAAAAAACACCCATAAAATTTTGAATGAAGGCCAAAACTTTTTAAATCCGACTAAGCCCCAAAAAGGAGGTTACCTGTCCTAGGAAAGGTTGACCGCGGGACTCATGGCGTGCTGATGGGCTGTTCGGGTCTGTACTTGGGTAGGAACTTGCGCAAGTCGAAGTAAGTTCCTACCTAAGTACAGACCCGAACAGTCCATGTGTGGCTTACGTGCAGCTTGCCGAAACAGCCCGTCCCGATGTTACTGCCCATGATCTGGTATCTCCTTGTGCCAGATGGTAAAGGCCTCCACGAAGACTCCTTAATGGGTATCCCTCACTGTACCAGATCCATGAAGTCCCCTTGGACTGCGTTCCGGTACTGGCGCGGCAGCTTGTCACACACGATCGCCCAAGGAAGGATGGAAGGAAATGTTTTATTTAACGACGCACTCAACACATTTTATTTACGGTTGTATGGCGTCAGACATATGGTTAAGGACCACACATATATTGAGAGAGGAAACCCGCTGTCGCCACTTCATGGGCTACTATTTTCGATTAGCAGCAAGGGATCTTTTATATGCACCATCCCACAGACAGGGTAGTACATACCACGACCTTTGATATTCCAGTCGTGACTGGAACGAGAAATAGCCCAATGGCCCCACCGACGGGGATCGATCCCAGACCGTCCCGCCCTCGATCGCCTAAGGAGAGACTGTAACTGTTTTCAGCGACGTGGGGCGGGACGTACCCCAGTGGTAAAGCGCTCGCTTGATGCGCGGTCGGTCTGAGATCGAACCCCGTCGGTGGGCCCATTGGGCTATTTCTCGTTCCAGCCAGTGCACCACGACTGGTATATCAAAGGCCGTGGTATGTGCTACCCTCTCTGTGGGATGGTGCATATAAAATATCCCTTGCTGCTTATTGAAAAGAGTAGCCCGTGAAGTGGCGACAGCGGGTTTACTCTTTCATTATCTGTGTGGTCCTTAATCATATGTCTGACGCCATATAACCGTAAATAAAATGTGATGAGTGCGTCGCTAAATAAAACATTTCCTTCCTTTTCTGACAATGTTCTCTTCTTTGGCTCACTATGCGCATCAGCTGCCGGCTCTGCAACAACAACTGGAGGCCCAGATGGACGTCCAGCAGTCAGGTCTGTATCCATCTTCTGCGTTGGTGCCACAACAGATGGGACCGCCACTGTCAGTGGAGCTGCCAGCTTTGCCCCCCCCCCCCCCCCCCCTCCCGGGCCGCTCTTGGCCTGAGCCGCATCCGAGTTGTAGTGGTAGGCAACGAAGCAGAAAGGACCGTCCCTGGTGGATCGCCGCGGACCATTGTCACCGTATGTAAGAGTGACAATGGTCCGTGGTACCATTATGTTGCACTCTGTACTTGACCAAATGGCCCAGTACATTGATCACAGCCCTCAAGGTTGGGGGAAGGGGTGGGGTGGGGGGAATCGAGACATTTTCGCAAACGAACTTCATGGTATGAAAGCTCGAGTAGGACTGATAGTCTTAGAGAGGAAACCCGAATACATCCCCCCCCCCCCTTAGTAGCAAAGGATCTTTTATATGCACCATTCTACAGACAGGATAGAACATACCACAGTCTTTGTTACACCAGTTGTGGAGCACTAGCTGGAACGAGAGCTGAAACGAGAAATAGCCCAATTGGTCCACGGACGGGGATCGATCTTAGACCGACCGCGCATCAAGCGAACGCTTTATAACTGTACTACGTCCCGCCCTTTAATTTGTCGGAACGCTTTGAAATGTGTGGGGGTTGTGCACCCCCAATATCCTCGCCTGGATCTGCGCCTGTTTCTGTATCAGAGCCACCAACTACACTGTTACTTCGTGCAACAGATTGTTTATTGAAACATTCCATCTTGTTACAAAATAGCTCCCCACCCACCGCCAAAAAAAAGAAAGAAAAAAAAGGATTGCGTTTAGTCAACCATTTACAAAGGCGTAAAAAAAACCCCTCAGAATGCATCTACAGGCGTCCTGATCGAGTTTCAAAATTTTCTCGGTGGGAGGCTACGAACTCCCCCCCCCCCCCCCCCCCCCCGCTCGGGCACGTCTTTTGTGTGCGTAATGCTTTTTTGTTTTCTTTTTCTGG
The DNA here is from genome assembly GCF_016097555.1 of Gigantopelta aegis. Lineage (NCBI taxonomy): Eukaryota > Metazoa > Mollusca > Gastropoda > Neomphalida > Peltospiridae > Gigantopelta > Gigantopelta aegis. The sequence goes on along the minus strand of NC_054700.1, from coordinate 4,639,804 downwards.
CTACGCCCCTAATTTACATGTATAAATTAGACCTACGTAACCTGCCTTGAATACCATGGTTACAGTAGTACTAGCGATTCTCACTTTACCCTACCCCTGCGTGTGCTGTAACCTCACCGTGGTGCAGGGGTGTAACATTCTCTTTGAGAATGGCCAATACAGCACAAAATTGAAGTTTTTAGTTAAATTCAGTATCCGTAAAATTCTGTGATATTTGTGTTTTTGCACAGTTCTTTACACTGTTTTTGTTTAAGTCTTGAATTTTTATATTGATGTTGATCATCACTTTATTTATTTGCATTACCATAGTTTGACACCCAATAGCCGATGTATTTTTCGTGCTGGGGTGTCGTTAAACATTCATTCATTCATTCACTTTACCCAGCTCTGTCGGTTCTCGCGCTACACTGTAAGTGTATGATGGCTGACAGTGTGATCATATCGATTGACTTTTCAGTTCAATTTGCCGGGAATATGAAAAGACAAGTGAAGGCATGCAACTGTTTGAATGGCTTACAACGCATCTGTGATGTGAAATTACCCAGGATAGTATTGTGCGTGCAGTAACTGCGTTTTAACAGTAACAGTAATACTAGTATATACGTTTGTTTATGACAAATTATTTAATTTTAAACAACAGGTCAAACGGGTAAGAATCGTCGTTTCTTATTGCGCTGTCTGGCCCAGGTGTATTTACTTTGTAATTTAAAAAAAAAAAAATTCATACACGGTAAGCACTGGTGTTGGAAATCGGTTGATATTTCATCATCGATCGGGGCGGGTAAAGTGGTAAAGCGCCCACTTTGGGATCGATCCCCGTTGGCGGGACCATTGGGCTATTTCTCGTTCCAGCCAGTGCACCACGACTGGTATATCAAAGGCCGTGATATGTGCTATCTTGTCTGTGTGTCTTGTCTGCATATAACAGATCCTTGGGAAGGACTTTCCTTTGGCACTGTCACTGTCCCTAACGCTAACTCTAACCCTAACTCTATTAAGTATTAATAATGTTTTTTATACCTGACAGTGTCGAAGGAAAGTCCTACCGATCCTTACTACTAGCTGGACTGAAAAAATAGTCAAATGGGCCCACTGATGGGAATCGCGGCCAGGCAAGCACTCTACCACTGGACTACACCCCGGCCCTTCTGATGATACATAGAGAATAATACATGAGTGGCCAATTTAGCTCACAAGTTGTTTTAAATTGTATCTAACGAGCAAAAGGGGTGGATCCAGGACTTTAAAAGGGGGGGGGGGAGGAGGCATGCTACAGGAAATTTTTTAAAAGGAAATTTAGTGGATTTTTGTTTTTAAAGAAGTAAATAAAAGACCACTTTAAATGGAGAGGGGACAGGGGGTCACTGGACTCATATAATCCCTCTTTGGATCTTCATTCTTGGTGGATCACTTGGGGTTTCCCCAAATCAGTTCATTGCCCCACAACTGGTATATCAAAGGTCATGGTATATGCTATCCTGTCTTTGGGAAAGTGCATGTAAATGATCCCTTGCTGCTAGTGGAAACGTGTGTTAGAATTACTAAATGTTTGACATGCAGTAGCCTATGATAGATTATTCAATGGGCTCTAGTGGTGTTATTAACAAAATAAATTCATATGCAGGCACATAGGAGTGATATTTGCAATGGGAGGGGGCACAGTCTGTATTGGGGAGGGACACAAGCCATATTTTAAACTTTATTTATATAAAGTAGGTCAGAAAAAAGGTATATTCTTGTATTCAAGTGGGTGAGGCCTGATATATTCTGTATTTCTTTTCTTAGACACAGACACACATAGAGACACACACACACACACACACACACACACACACACACACACACACACACACACACACAAAATATTAACACTTCAAATGATTTTGCAGGAACCATGGACAGTATAATACAAAAGTTTGACTTCCTCAAGGTGACAAGTGACTCAAAGGATGATTTCAGCACCAGGCTGGACGAATGGAAGGATGACAATGATGAAAAACTCGACAAACAGATGGTTAAGAAGAGCCTGGAGGTGGCGATGGCGAAAGTTTGTGTTCCAGACTTCCCTGGAAAAGATACAGAGTCGGGGTCTGCCGCAGAAACAGCTTTTGATAATGTATTATCAGTCATGAGGTATGCTCCGTATGATTCAGACTTTATCATCAGTCATGAGGTATGCTCCGTATGATTCAGACTTTATCATCAGTCATGAGGTATGCTCTGTATGATTCGGGCTTTATTGTCAGTCATGAGATACGTTCCGTATGATTCAGGCTTTATTGTCTGTCATGAGATACACTCCGTATGATTCAGGCTTTATTGTCAGTCATGAGGTATGCTCTGTATGATTCGGGCTTTATCATCAGTCATGAGGTATGCTCCGTATGATTCAGTCTTTATTGTCAGTCATGAGGTATGCTCTGTATGATTCGGGCTTTATTGTCAGTCATGAGATACGTTCCGTATGATTCAGGCTTTATTGTCAGTCATGAGATACGCTCCGTATGATTCAGGCTTTATTGTCAGTCATGAGGTATGCTCTGTATGATTTGGGCTTTATTGTCAGTCATGAGATACGTTCCGTATGATTCAGGCTTTATTGTCAGTCATGAGATACGCTCCGTATGATTCAGGCTTTATTGTCAGTCATGAGGTATGCTCTGTATGATTTGGGCTTTATCATCAGTCATGAGGTATGCTCCGTATGATTCAGGCTTTATTGTCAGTCATGAGGTACGCTCCGTATGATTCAGACTTTATTGTCAGTCATGAGGTACACTCCGTATGATTCAGACTTTATTGTCAGTCATGAGGTACGCTCCGTATGATTCAGACTTTATTGTCAGTCATGAGGTACGCTCCGTATGATTCAGACCTTGTAAAAAAAAAACAATTTGGGATGATCAAAAAATTGATCCACTGATTTTGGCTCCAGAGAGTCCAGATCGATTTTTGATCATCCATTTTCTGCTCCAAATAAAACAAAGTTATCATTTGTACCAGTTTGTTTTTAAAAAGAAGTTTTCAACGTATGAATGTATAGTTAAAGGAACTGACCCCAGTTAATGAGTTATTTGGCAGCGTAAACTATTGTCTGCTGTTGTAGCTTTTATAGCTTGTTTAGTGTTAACTTACACATTACATGTATGTATTGCTTCAGTTATATATATGGAGATTGTCGTGGAGTTATTAATTCTCCAAGACACGTTTTATAGCTTGTTTAGTGTTAACTTGCACATTACATGTATGTATTGCTTCAGTTATATATATGGAGATTGTCGTGGAGTTATTAATTCTCCAAGACACGTTTTATAGCTTGTTTAGTGTTAACTTACACATTACATGTATGTATTGCTTCAGTTATATATATGGAGATTGTCGTGGAGTTATTAATTCTCCAAGACACGTTTTATAGCTTGTTTAGTGTTAACTTACACATTACATGTATGTATTGCTTCAGTTATATATATGGAGATTGTCGTGGAGTTATTAATTCTCCAAGACACGTTTTTACCTTGGACTATATTCAGGGGTTTTTCAATGGCATTTTTTTTTTGCAGTGGACATTTTCTTACTTGCAAGGGTTGAATATTGAATATATTTTTGAATGTTTACACATGTGTCACTGTTTTAATGATCTGTTTGTTTCAGTGATGTTGTAGATCAGGAGAAGGCTACAGCGGTGGAAATGCATGACTTGTTGTTGAACTGTATGATCAAACTACTGTTGTGTGGCCCGGGCACCACTCACATAAACATCATGACTCAGATCACACATTTCTCAGAGTTTTTAAACTACACCGAGGTATGTAGTTTATGACATTTCTCAGAGTTTTCAAACTACACCGAGGTATGTAGTGTATGACATTTCTCAGAGTTTTCAAACTACACCGAGGTATGTAGTGTATGACATTTGTCAGGCTTTTCAAACTACACCGGGGTATGTAGTGTATGACATTTCTCAGTTTTCAAACTACACCGAGGTATGTAGTGTATGACATTTCTTAGAGTTTTCAAACTACATCGAGGTATGTAGTATATGACATTTCTCAGTTTACAAACTACATCGAGGTATGTAGTATATGACCTTTCTTAGAGTTTTCAAACTACACCGAGGTATGTAGTATATGACATTTCTCAGTTTACAAACTACATCGAGGTATGTAGTGTATGACATTTCTCAGAGTTTTTAAACTACACCGAGGTATGTAGTGTATGACATTTCTCAGTTTTCAAACTACATCGAGGTATGTAATGTATGACATTTCTCAGAGTTTTCAAACTACACCAAGGTATGTAGTGTATGACATTTCTCAGACTTTTCAAACTACACCAAGGTATGTAGTGTATGACATTTCTCAGGCTTTTCAAACTACATCGGGGTATGTAGTGTATGACATTTCTCAGAGTTTTCAAAACTACACCGAGGTATGTAGTATATGACATTTCTCAGTTTACAAACTACATCGAGGTATGTAGTGTATGACATTTCTCAGAGTTTTTAAACTACACCGAGGTATGTAGTGTATGACATTTCTCAGTTTTCAAACTACATCGAGGTATGTAGTGTATGACATTTCTCAGTTTTCAAACTACACCGAGGTACAAAAATGTATGTAGTGTATGACATTTATTTAAACTATTTTTGTTCATAACCATATATGCAATTAATAGACGTTTACAGAAAAACATCCAACATTAGTAATTTAAAATATATAAATTAACCTGTATTAAAAACATCTTTTCTCTCTCTATTTTTTGTTTTTGTTTTGGCCGGAACTTTTATTTTTGATGGTTATTTACTTTCATTAAACTTTGCCTCTCAGGCCCTGGAAGGAGAGAAGTTGAAACAGTATCTGAACGCACTGAAGAGAGAATACACGACCCGAGAACAGATAGAACCAAAAGTGTATGCCTCTGATTTAAAGTCGGTGCTGCAGTCCGTGGTCGATAATGGATTTCAGTGAGTTGGTTACCTCCCTTTAACAGGGGGCTGGAAATGTAGTTCAATGGTACAGTTCTAGTTGGTTAGCTCCCTTTAATAGGGGGCTGGGAATGTAGTTCAGTGGAGAGTACTAATTGGTTACCTCCCTTTAACGGGCTGGAAATGTAGTTCAGTGGTAGAGTACTAGTTGGTTACCTCCCTTTAATGAGGCTGGGAATGTAGTTCAGTTGGTTACCTCCCTTTAACAGGGGGCTGGGAATGTAGTTCAGTGGTTGGTTAGCTTCCTTTAACAGGGGACTGGGAATGTAGTTCAGTGGTTGGTTAGCTTCCTTTAATAGGGGACTGGGAATGTAGTTCAGTGGTAGAGTGCTAGTTAGTTACCTCCCTTTAACAGGGGCTGGGAATGTGAGAGAGAGAGAGAGAAAGAGATTACCTTTAACATGCCCATATACCTCTATGGTTTCAGGTATGCCTGTTCCGGGCCCTGTCTCTGGATAGCCAGTGGCGTGGCTCGGGACAGTAATACTGCGGGACAATTTTGACTCATTATTTTTAGGAATGGGGGTAGGGAACTAATAATTATTAAATTAAGACGCGCAGATCTAGATAAAATTTTTGGTTCAAAACCAAACTAATTTCGTATTTTAGAGTGGGTATTTCTAAAAATAAATATAATATTTAAAAAATAATTTTAGCCCTACAGGGTAAAAGGCATGGGCGTACGACCCGGGGGGGGGGCAATTGCCCCCCCAAATTCGGGCAAAACAGTGGGAAAACAGTGGGGAAAATTCGGGCAAATTTTATCTGGGTAAAATTTCGGGCATATCAACCCCTCCAGCCCCCCTAAATCAAAAGTCCCCATACGCTCATGGTAAAAGGTGGAACGGTTAGCACAAGCTAAATTTTTATTTTTATTACATAAAAGGATAAAAACATGATAAAAATAATAACATATTAAAAAAACTGGCACGCTTTTTAAAAACATTTATCAATTTTAAATTATTTAAAAAAAGAACCAAAACCAAAAGTTAAAACAAAACCCCCAATATATACAACTCAAGCCAAGTAGTGGGAGGAAGTTTTACTGCCAGATAAATCTCCCCCCACATCCCAAGCCGACCTCACATTCACACCCTTTCATACAACATACAACACCACACTAAAAATTCTAATTAAAATAATATATACAATTATATATAAATATATAAATTTTGCAAATTGAAAATGTATTTAAAATAAAGGTTAAACTCACCCATCTTCAATTCAATTAATTTATATAATTTTAGTTGAGTGGCTTAGCTTGGCTTAATAACTGATTTAATGTGTCCATACACCACTAGGGTTTTGATCGGGGGGTCTGACTCGGGACAGGGATAACCTAACAAATAGGGTCAATTTAGAAATTTTGAATATTAATGCCAAACGTATAAAAAAAGGGGAAAATTGGGGTTAATAAGTTTTGGCTGTGCTCTTAAAGAAAAATATTAACATTCCTAACCTATATAAATTATTAATGTAGTTCAGTCGTAGAGTTGGTTACCTCCCTTTAACAGGGGGCTGCTCATCTCAGGTGTGACGGGTCACAGGATCGATATCCCACAGTGGACTCGCATCTTCCTCCGTGACAATCTTCACCAGGAGTAAAATGAAGGTGTGAGCTGAAGATCACTCTCCTGAAATGTTGCCAGGCGATCAGTCACATAAATTTTATAATAAAACGTATTTTAAAATTTGTTGCAAGGCAATCAATTTACTGCTCTCCTAATTCTTTGTAGGCGAGTATGGAGGGGAACACCTTTATCCTGACGAATCCTGCATGCAATTCAGTGTCCAGTGTCTGTGGTGTGTTCAGAAGGCCAAGTGCTTGAACCTCTTTAATTGGATATAAACACAAAAATAAGTTGAAATGAAAATAAGTTGAAATGAAATGAAAAGTTAAAAACTAAAGAAGATAATATGAAATTATTATTTTTATTTTTTATTTGTCTTCTAGATCTGACCAGGTTGAAGCAAACTCCAGTATGTTTGTTGAGTTCTTTATATACTTTGAGTTTGGCAGTTTTCCAAACTCAAGCAATCATGTCATCGCTGTCATGCGGAAGGTTTCTGATTGGATTGACTACAAAGCCAATAGGAAAATATATAAAGTAAGACTTACTAGAAGAGCGAGTTGGGTTGGGTGTGGTCAGGTCAGGTCAGGTTAAATTAGGTCAGATTACATCAGGTTGGTTTAGGTCAGGTAGGATCAGGTCAGGTAGGATCAGATCAGGTCAGGTTGGGTTAGATCAGGTCAGATTATGTTGGGTTGGGTCAGGTCAGGTCAGGTTAGGTTGGGTTAGATCAGGTCAGATTATGTTGGGTCAGGTCAGGTCAGGTCAGATTGGGTTAGGTCAGGTAGGATCAGATCAGGTCAGGTTGTTTTAGATCAGACTGAATTGGGTTAGTCAGGTCAGATTATGTTGAATTGGGTTAGATCAGGTCAGATTATGTTGGGTTGGGTTAAGTCAGGTCAGATTATGTTGGGTTGGGTTAAGTCAGGTCAGATTATGTTGGGTTGGGTTAGGTCAGGTCAGATTATGTTGGGTTGGGTTGGGTTAGATCAGGTCAGATTATGTTGGGTTGGGTTAGGTCAGGTCAGATTATGTTGGGTTGGGTTAGGTCAGGTCAGATTATGTTGGGTTGGGTTGGGTTAGGTCAGGTCAGATTATGTTGGGTTGGGTTAGGTCAGGTCAGATTATGTTGGGTTGGGTTTTAGGTCAGGTCAGATTATGTTGGTTTGGGTTAGGTCAGGTCAGATTATGTTGGGTTGGGTTGGGTTGGGTTAGGTCAGGTCAGATTATGTTGGGTTGGGTTAGGTCAGGTCAGATTATGTTGGGTTGGGTTGGGTTAGGTCAGGTCAGATTATGTTGGGTTGGGTTAGGTCAGGTCAGATTATGTTGGGTTGGGTTTTAGGTCAGGTCAGATTATGTTGGTTTGGGTTAGGTCAGGTCAGATTATGTTGGGTTGTGTTGGGTTAGGTCAGGTCAGATTATGTTGGGTTGGGTTAGGTCAGGTCAGATTATGTTGGGTTGGGTTAGGTCAGGTCAGATTATGTTGGGTTGGGTTAGGTCAGGTCAGATTATGTTGGGTTGGGTTAGGTCAGATTATGTTGAGTTGGGTTGGGTTAGGTCAGATTATGTTGGGTTGGGTTGGGTTAGGTCAGGTCAGATTATGTTGGGTTGGGTTAGGTCAGGTCAGATTATGTTGGGTTGGGTTAGGTCAGATTATGTTGAGTTGGGTTGGGTTAGGTCAGGTCAGATTATGTTAGGTTGTGTTAGGTCAGGTCAGGTCAGGTCAGATTATGTTGGGTTGGGTTAGGTCAGGTCAGATTATGTTGGGTTGGGTTAGGTCAGGTCAGATTATGTTGGGTTGGGTTGGGTTAGGTCAGGTCAGATTATGTTGGGTTGGGTTAGGTCAGGTCAGATTATTTTTGGTTAGGTCAGGTCAGATTATGTTGGGTTGGTTTGGGTTAGGTCAGGTCAGATTATGTTGGGTTGGGTTAGGTCAGGTCAGATTATGTTGGGTTGGGTTGGGTTAGGTCAGGTCAGATTATGTTGGGTTGGGTTAGGTCAGGTCAGATTATGTTGGGTTGGGTTGGGTTAGGTCAGGTCAGATTATGTTGGGTTGGGTTAGGTCAGGTCAGATTATGTTGGGTTGGGTTGGGTTAGGTCAGGTCAGATTATGTTGGGTTGGGTTAGGTCAGGTCAGATTATGTTGGGTTGGGTTAGGTCAGGTCAGATTATGTTGGGTTGGGTTAGGTCAGGTCAGATTATGTTGGGTTGGGTTAGGTCAGGTCAGATTACGTTGGGTTGGGTTAGGTCAGGTCAGATTATGTTGGGTTGGGTTAGGTCAGGTCAGATTATGTTGGGTTGGGTTAGGTCAGGTCAGATTATGTTGGGTTGGGTTAGGTCAGATTATGTTGAGTTGGGTTGGGTTAGGTCAGGTCAGATTATGTTGGGTTGGGTTAGGTCAGGTCAGATTATGTTAGGTTGTGTTAGGTCAGGTCAGGTCAGGTCAGATTATGTTGGGTTGGGTTAGGTCAGGTCAGATTATGTTGGGTTGGGTTAGGTCAGGTCAGATTACGTTGGGTTGGGTTAGGTCAGGTCAGATTACGTTGGGTTGGGTTAGGTCAGGTCAGATTATGTTGGGTTGGGTTAGATCAGGTCAGATTATGTTGGGTTGGGTTAGATCAGGTCAGATTATGTTGGGTTGGGTTAGATCAGGTCAGATTATGTTGGGTTGGGTTAGGTCAGGTCAGATTATGTTGGGTTGTGTTGGGTTAGGTCAGGTCAGATTATGTTGGGTTGGGTTAGGTCAGGTCGGATTATGTTGGGTTGGGTTGGGTTAGGTCAGGTCAGATTATGTTGGGTTGGGTTGGGTCAGGTCAGATTATGTTGGGTTGGGTCAGGTCAGATTATGTTGGGTTGGATTGGGTTAGGTCAGGTCAGATTATGTTGGGTTGGGTTAGGTCAGGTCAGATTATTTTGGGTTGGGTTGGGTTAGGTCAGGTCAGATTATGTTGGGTTGGGTTGGGTTAGGTCAGGTCAGATTATGTTGGGTTGGGTTAGGATCAGGTTGGGTTGGGTTGGGTTGGGTTAGGTCAGGTCAGATTATGTTGGGTTGGGTTAGGATCAGGTTGGGTTGGGTTGGGTTGGGTTAGGTCTGGTCAGGTCAGGTCAGGTCAGATCAGGCCAGATTAGGCCATGTCGGGATAGGTCAGATCAAATTAGGTCAGATTGTGTCATGTGCCAGATTAGGTCATATGTCAGTTCAGGTCAGTGTGATGTAATTAGAACATTTAAGAGTTGACGAATCAAATTTAATAATTACTTCATTGATGAAACTAACTCTACCATATTCCAACTTACACCTTTCATTATTTAATTATTATTTAATGTGTTAGCAGTGTTAAAGTATGAAAAGGTTTAAAGGGACATTCCCGAGTTTGCTGCATTGTAAGATGTACTAGACTAATAAAATATTTCTACGATTAAACTTCTATATTAAATATACTTTCTTGTTCAGAATATCAGTGTCTGTATATTCAATGTGTTTCTGGTCGTCTTAATATTTGTAAGAAGCCCAAACTGGATTTTGTCTTCAAATAATTTCATACGTACACAAAAATAATATGTTAGGAAATAAAATGAAATTTAACCCAGTACAAATATTAGAATGATCAAAAACACGTTTAATATACAGCCACTAATATTTTATGCAAAAAAAAAAAAATTTGATATGTAATTGCAGTCGTTAAAAAGTCTCCGTTTGTCGATAACATCTTAAAAATTGCAGCAAACTCAGGAATGTCCCTTTAATGCTAAGTGATGTTGTGTAATAACCATTATCTACATATTTAAGTTTCTTGGAATAAACATAAGCGAGTTATATTCTTTTATGTAAATCAGTATTATCAAAGCTATCTCTTGCATGAAGTTCGTTTATTTCTAATGGTTTCAAATATATTTTTGTCCTTGTGTAAAAATATTGTTTTGCTTCCATTCTAATGTGTTTATGTGTTTTATTGTCACTCACAGAAAATCACAGATCCATCCATGATTAAAGACTTGATACACCGGTTCCAAGACATGATTTGTACGAAAACATTCCCTACAGACGAAAAACAGCTGAAGAAAGTCACATCCAGTTTAGAGAAATTTCTGAATGGTTTAAAGTAAGAACCAGGTTTATGAATCAGAAAACAACATACCCAATCTTCATGAAAAGAACACATTAGTTCTTTAAATTATGATAGTAATTTTATGATGTCATATTATTAAAGAGTGCTTTATGTAGTCCTGCCTGGACTTTGTGTGTGCTAACACTTGTCCTAATCATTGATGGATCCTGGGGGGGGGGGGGGGGGGGGGGAAAAACAGGGCTTCTGTGACACTCCCCCCCCCCCCCCCCCCCATTTGAAGTACCCTTTTTAATAACCTTTTTGTTTAAATTCATCATCCACTTATAAACTGGCCAGAAAACATGCTTGGAGCGTGTCCCCAAACCTCCAAAAGATCGTGTTCCCTATGGGAGCTCGTCTCATTTGCCATCGGCAAACTCAAACTTACCCATTTAATTTTGTGACCACCACCCCCCCCCCCTTTACAAAATCCTGGATCTGCTCCCACTAAAATGTACTAGTTCAACCAGTAATTTCTTGCATGACAGATGTTTTTATGTTACATATTGAATTGAATGACCATTTCGAGAATAGTTTACAAATGTTTAGTGAAAAGTGGCTGGTTGAATGTAGGCCTAGGGTCTGTTAAAATTATTTTCTAGTCCCCCACTGGTCTGACTGTAGGTTTCATCTCCTTACTTCTGTCCATCTGTCTGTCTATTTCTGTCCATCTGTCTGTCTGCATGTCTGCCTGTCTGTCTCTTTACATATCTATCTGTCTGTCTGTCTGTCTGTTCGCCTGAGCAGACATTTTGTGTATAGCCTTATCATGTATAGTTTGACTTTCATGTCCAATTATTCAGAGTTATGGTCCATGAATGTGATTGCTCCGGTAGGGAACATGTATTGTTTTAGCAGTACTCTCAGAATGCTTGTTTGGTTAAAGATATCTGATCACTGTTTATTTTTTTTATGTGTATGTTGTATCTTCCAGATCCAACTTACAGTTTGAAGCAGTATGTGATGCATTTACGGACTTTTGTCTAGCAGTATTTAATAAACCTGGCGAAAAGGTTCCAGCCATTGTCAAAGTTATTGGTGACTTTTTCTATCACATCGAGGAGAAGGCTGTAAAGGTAGATAACCCATTATGCCATTGTCAAACTTATTGGTGATCTTTTCTACCACATCGAGGAGAAGGCTGTAAAGGTAGATAACCCATTATGCCATTGTCAAACTTATTGGTGACTTTTTCTACCACATCGAGCAGAAGGCTTATTGGTGACTTTTTCCGGCCACATTCGAGGAGAAGGCTGTAGAGAAGTAGATACCACATTATGTGATTGTCAAAATGTTGGTGACTTTTTCTACCACATCTGGGCAAAAGGAGAAGGCTGTAAAGGTAGATAACCCATTATGCCATTATCAAACTTATTGGTGACCTTTTCTACCATATCGAGGAGAAGGCTGTAAAGGTAGATAACCCATTATGCCATTATCAAACCTATTGGTGACCTTTTCTACCACATCGAGAAGGCTGTAAAGGTAGATAACCCATTATGCCATTGTTAAAATTATTGGTGACGTTTTGTACCACATCGAGCAGAAGGCTGTAAAGGTAGACAGGGAACAGTTTGTTTTCAAAATATTGATTTGTGATATTTCTGGTCAGTTGAAAATTTATTAGCAACTACTGTTTAATGTTTTAAAATTGTGTAGCAATCTCTGAAAGAGATCTTACTGAATTCTGTACTGATTGTTTTGCTGTCTGACTTTTTCAAAATTATGTTTGTTTTTGTTTTTTTTAGAACAAAACTGCAGTGTTTGTGAGTGTTATCAAGGCAACGACAGAAATTGTCAAGAAACTTGACCCTGAATACAGAGATATAAGATTTGCCAGTGGGATTGCGTCTGATGTTCTTGTTAAAGCCATGAACAAGTAAGTTATTCAATAAAAACAGAACTATAGTTCTTCCCACAGGGAACGCCTTTTTTCATACTATGGAATTTACTACAACTTATTTCTGAACCAATTGTTTTTTCAGTTGCACACAAAAACGGGGTTTTGGGTGGGGTTTTTTCCAAACACCTTTACTTTTGTTAAAACCGAAGTGAAATTATTTACAAAAAACATTTTTGTAGAATGATAAGATGAACTGTAAAAACATTTTGAGCTACATGTTCTGATGACATTGGTGCATCAGTTTTCCTTTTGTTCATATATTTGTATGCATTTTTCATAAGTTAAACGTTAATATTCCTGTTTTCTTATTTTAATTTTTTTTCCGAAAAGGTTTTTTGTTAATTCAATCTATCCAGTTGTGTTTTGTTATGTAATTGGAGGTATATAATTTGTACATAAACTGTATGGAATCTTTTTTTTTTTTCAAGAAATGATTACTCCTACATCAACTGACAATGTCAAGGTTAATGAGCTGGGATGTATATGTACATGTAGCTCAGTCATAAAAATATTAAAGGGACAGACCCTAGTTCCAACCCGTGAAAATTAACACTAAGTTTAGTTAATCTACAAACCTGTAACACATTTGGATAAAGTTACAATTGAGTGAAACAACAGTCTGTGACTTTGAAATGGTGAAATACCCTCTAAAAATATACTAAAACTGTTACTTCTGAAGATGCATGTGCATTTTTAAAAATATGAGAAATGCATTTTGTGATATTAAAAACACCAGGATGACCAAAACACTTCAAATGTACGGAAATGAATATCTAAACAATAAAATCTAAGTAATATAAAGTATGATTTTAGTTATCACAAATGGCTCTAATAGTGAACAATATGCCTTAGTGTTTAAAAACCCTTTTCCCATTATTCCTCGCCCTGCAAAATATTTCTTGGATCTGTCCCTTGATCTGCACCTGAGCTGTAGCTAGGTATGGTGGGTCATAGGATCAACATGGATCTGCCCCTTGACCTGCACCTGAGCTGTAGCTAGGTATGGTGGGTCATAGGATCAACTTGGATCTGCCCCTTGACCTGCACCTGAGCTGTAGCTAGGTATGGTGGGTCATAGGATCAACTTGGATCTGCCCCTTGATCTGCACCTGAGCTGTAGCTAGGTATGGTGGGTCATAGGATCAACTTGGATCTGCCCCTTGATCTGCACCTGAGCTGTAGCTAGGTATGGTGGGTCATAGGATCAACTTGGATCTGCCCCTTGACCTGCACCTGAGCTGTAGCTAGGTATGGTGGGTCATAGGATCAACTTGGATCTGCCCCTTGACCTGCACCTGAGCTGTAGCTAGGTATGGTGGGTCATAGGATCAACTTGGATCTGCCCCTTGATCTGCACCTGAGCTGTAGCTAGGTATGGTGGGTCATAGAATCAACTTGGATCTGCCTCTTGATCTGCACCTGAGCTGTAGCTAGGTATGGTGGGTCATAGGATCAACTTGGATCTGCCTCTTGATCTGCACCTGAGCTGTAGCTAGGTATGGTGGGTCATAGAATCAACTTGGATCTGCCCCTTGATATGCCCTCGATCTGCACCTGAGCTGTAGCTAGGTATGGTGGGTCATAGGCTCAACTTGGATCTGCCCCTCAATCTGCATCTGAGCTGTAGCTAGGTATGGTGAGTCATAGGCTCCACTTGGATCTGCCCCTTGATATGCCCCATGATCTGCACCTGAGCTGTAGCTAGGTATGGTGAGTCATAGGCTCCACTTGGATCTGCCCCATGATCTGCCCCTTGATCTGCACCTGAGCTGTATCTAGGTATGGTGAGTCATAGGCTCCACTTGGATCTGCCCCTTGATCTGCACCTGAGCTGTAGCTAGGTATGGTGAGTCATAGGCTCAACTTGGATCTGCCACTCGATCTGCACCTGAGCTGTAGCTAGGTATGGTGGGTCATGGGATCAACCTGGATCTGCCCCTTGATATACCCCATGATCTGCCCCTCGATCTGCACCTGAGCTGTAGCTAGGTATGGTGGGTCATAGGCTCAACTTGGATCTGCCCCTTGACCTGCACCTGAGCTGTAGCTAGGTATGGTGAGTCATAGGCTCCACTTGGATCTGCCCCTTGATATGCCCAATGATCTGCACCTGAGCTGTAGCTAGGTATGGTGAGTCATAGGATCAACTTGGATCTGCCCCTTGACCTGCACCTGAACTGTATCTAGGTATGGTGAGTCATAGGCTCCACTTGGATCTGCTCCTTGATCTGCACCTGAGCTGTAGCTAGGTATGGTGAGTCATAGGCTCAACTTGGATCTGCCCCTTGACCTGCACATGAGCTGTAGCTAGGTATGGTGAGTCATAGGCTCCACTTGGATCTGCTCCTTGATCTGCACCTGAGCTGTAGCTAGGTATGGTGAGTCATAGGCTCAACTTGGATCTGCCCCTTGACCTGCACATGAGCTGTAGCTAGGTATGGTGAGTCATAGGATCAACTTGGATCTGCCCCTCGATCTGCACCTGAGCTGTAGCTAGGTATGGTGGGTCATAGGATCAACTTGGATCTGCCCCTTGACCTGCACCTGAGCTGTAGCTAGGTATGGTGGGTCATAGGCTCAACTTGGATCTGCCCCTTGATCTGCACCTGAGCTGTAGCTAGGTATGGTAGGCCATAGGATCAACTTGGATCTGCCCCTTGATCTGCACCTGAGCTGTAGCTAGGTATGGTGGGTCATAGGATCAACTTGGATCTGCCCCTTGATATGCCCCATGATCTGCCCCTTGATCTGCACCTGAGCTGTAGCTAGGTATGGTGAGTCATAGACTCAACTTGGATCTGCCCCTCGATTTGCACCTGAGCTGTCATAGGCTTAATCCCATTGGTCTATCCACAACCAGTGTTACAGGTAGCATCTCACCACATCAAAGGGCGGGACATAGCCCAGTGGTACAGCGCTCGCCCCAGTCTTGAGCTCCTCGCAGTAAGACGTGTTTGTTTCGCTTGTGCACACTGCACGTGCTTTCGCGGCTCGTCTTGGTGATCCTTCACTTTGTTGTTTTTATCAGCGAAGTGAAGTTTTCTACTGGGATGTATGTGGAACTGACTGAACACTGGAACGCTTCTCGTTTCGACAGTCTGCACCACCAGGTTGGATTCTTTTTTAGTGAGATTCCTTGCCTCCACGTCATTTCTCCGTCTGACTATGTTGACTTGTTTTTTCGTGACTCATATGACAGCCATTCTGCAGAACGCTATGGTTGTTTGCGTTTAGTCTCTACATGTCCGAGGCTGTCCTAACAGCACTGGAAGATTGACCGCCCCACTCTAAGAAGAAATAGGAAGCGGGGTCGGCCCCTACTACTCTTTTCTAGACTTTACTTTGTTTTATTGTGATACCATATTGTGGACATATAGATCAGACTTTAAACTTTTAGACCTTCATTCAAAAGTTTATGTCGAAATTACTTTTGGTTTTTTTAATATTGTTAAATAGTCCGATTCTCTCTTCTTTCTTTTATTTATTTTCCCTACAACTGTCCTTCTAAAATGCTCCAAATTATATAATAGGATTCGACCGAGCCGTCAAAAGTTCTTTTTACTTTTTTTTTTGTAACTTTTTTCTTTTTTTCTTCTTTTCTATTAACTTTTTTACTAATTGCTCCATTTTCAAAATTCTGCCCATTTTCAACAATACCCCTCCCCCTCCATCCCGAGTCAGGCCACCGATCTTATCTAATTTCTTTTTGACCACCCTATCTAATTTAGTGACCAAATTTAATGAGTAGAATTTTCTTTATTAATTATATTAATTAGAGATGCACATCAAAATTTTAAAGGCCCACTATTTAATTTTTGGATGTAAATTTCAAAATTGTCGGCTTAATTTTGTTTTCAGTCCCGGGACAAGCCCCTGGCTATCCAGAGACAGGCCCCGGGACGGACATGCTCGAAACTCTAGTGGTATATGAGCATGTAAAAATTATTCGCACTCGCACATCGCTCACTTGATGAACGGTCAGTTTGGAATTGATTCCCATTGGTGGGCCCATTGGGCTATTTCTTGTTCCAGCCAATGCACCACAACTGGTATAATCAAAGGCCACGGTATGTATTATCTGTGGGATAGTGCATATAAAAGATCCCTTGCTACTAATGAAAAAATGTAGCGGGTTTCCTCTCTATGACTGTCAAAAATGACCATTAATTTGACATCCAATAACCGATGATTAATAAATCAGTGTGCTCTAGTGGTGTCGTTAAATAAATAATAATGAAAAAAACCTTACCAGGTCAAAGTTCAAAGTGCACCTAACTTTGAATGTTGCATTAACTAAGACCACACCGTTTTATTAAATGAGTTACAATGACTCAGGAACAAGTCCTTTAAAATTCCACATGGGTCTTAAAGCATAATTGTGACCTGTATTTTATAAGTTTAAAATATTTCTTTTCAGCTCATCTAAGGACCATGTTGTTCTACTGGTAGACTTCATGAAAGCTTGCTTGAAGATACCCAACAAGTGGCACTTCGAGGCAGCTTACTACTGCATGCGAGAAAAACAGGTCCAAATCAAATGGAAGGTAAATGTATGCCATTTACTTATCTCCCTTCCGACTGTCCGTCTGTCCATCTGTCTCACATATAGTTTTCAAGACTCTTTTTTTTGAGCAGTGCCTCAAGATATTGATCTGAAATTTGTGTACGGGTTTATGACGTAGTGCTACAGATCAAGTTTGACTTTCGTGTCAATTTATCCACTTTTATGGCCCTTAAACTTAGGAGATATGAAAATTTGCTGGGCCTGGTATAAATAACAAAAAGATTTCATTAACATGTCCCTCACACAAGCCTATTTTTGTGTAGCCCAATTTTTGATCACACATTAAATTTAGGAAATCATTTACATAAAGAGGCGGGATGTAGCCCAGTGGTAAAGCGTTCGTCTGATGCGCGGTCGGTTTAGGATCGATCCCCGTCAGTTGGCCCATTGGGCTATTTCTCATTACAACCAATGCACCACGACTGGTATATCAAAGGCCATGGTATGTGTTGTCCTGTGTGGGATGGTGTAAATAAAAGATCCTTTGCTGCTAATTGAAAAGAGTAGCCCATGAAGTGGCAACAGCGGGTTTCCTCTCTCAATATCTGTGTGGTCCTTGACCGTATGTCCAATGCCATATAACCTTAAATAAAATGTGTTGAGTGCATCGTTAAATAAAACATTTCCTTCCTTCATTTACATAATTATTTATAATTAATAATTTAACTGGAATGCCATTTTCATTTATTTTTATTATTCACTTACATGTATATGATCAAAAACAAGAAGGAAGAAAGGAAATGGTTTATTTAACGATGCACTCAACACATTTTATTTATGGTTATATGGTGTCAGACATATGGTTAAGGACCACACTTATATTGAGTGAGGAAACCCGCTATCGCCACTTCATGGGCTACTCTTTTCGATTAGCAGCAAGGGATCTTTTATATGCACCATCCCACAGATAGGATAGTACATACCACTGCCTTTGTTACACCAGTTGTGCAGCATTGGCTGGAACGAGAAATAGCCCAATGGGTCCACCGGCGGGGATCGACCCTAGACTGACCCCGCATCAAGCGAGCGCTGTACCACTGGGCCTGATCAAAAACATGGCATCAGCATACATTGACAGTGGTAAAACATGATCTATTTTTTCCTTTTGACAGGAACAACTGGATTCAGCGAAGGAAATCTTTAAGATCGTCAGTGAAACCGAGATCCCAGAAGGAGACAAGCAGGAGAAAACGATAAAGGCTCTCACTGAGTTTACAGAGTACTTTCTCGAATCAGTCAAGTAAGCAAGTAGCACTTGACCAACAAGGGGCCTAACAATGGACCAACAAGGCATTAAATGAAAGAAATGTTTTATTTAACAACGCACTCAACACATTTTATTTACGGTGATATGGCGTCAGACATATAGTTAAGGACCACACAGATATTGAGAGAGGAAACCCGCTGTCGCCACTTCATGTGCTCATTGATTTTTTTTAATCATAAGCTATTGGATGTCAAACATTTGGTAATTTTGGACATATAATCTTAGAGAGTAAAGCCACTACATTTTTCGATTAGCAGCAAGGGATCTTTGATATGCACCATTCCACAGACAAGGTAGTACATACCATGACCTTTGATATACCAGTCATGGTGCACTGGCTGGAACGAGAAATAGCCCAATGGTCGCACAGAGGGGGATCGATCCCAAATCGATCGAACATCAGGTGAGTGCTTTACCAGTGGGCTACGTCCTGCCTCAGGTGTTAAATGAGCTGCAACACTAAACATTAGTGTCTTGACGTCTTTTGTGCATTAGGATCAATCCCTGTCAGTGGACCCATTGGACTATTTCTCGTTCCAGCCTATGTATCGCTACTGGTATATCAAAGGCTGTGGTATGTGCTGTCCTATCTGTTGGATGGTGCATATAAAAGATCCTTTGCTGCTGATGGAAAAATGTAGCAGGTTTCCTCTCTAAGACTATATGTTCAAAATTACCAAATGTTTGACATCCAAAAGCTTTTGTGCAATATTATTTTTAGTGCCCCTATCAGTCAACCGGAGGGAACTGTAGGTTTGATCTCCATCCTTCTTTCTAGCCGTCTGTCTGTCCATCTGTCTCAAATTTAGTTTTTCAGATGTTTTTTCACAATGCCTCAAGATATTTTGTGTATAGCTTTATCATGTACTGTTACAGATCAAGTTTTACTTTATGGCGATTGACCTATCTTTGATGGAGTTATGACTCTTGAACTTAGGAGATATGGAAATTTGTTGAGCAGAAATTTTGTTTATACCTTTATCATGTACTGTTACAGATTAAGTGTTACTTTCATGGCGATTTACCCATGTTTCACAGAGTTATGGCCCTTGAACTTGGGTGATGCAAAAAAAAATTGGGCTCGAATTTAAGAATTTGTCTCCCACAGCAATTTTAATAAAATTGCCATGGGTGTAATGGCCCACTGACAGCAATTTTGAGCCTGCGTATATGGCAATATTTTTTTAAAGTGACATTTGCAGCAAATAAACATGATTGAAAGGTTATTTTGTTGTATGTAGACATTTTAAATGTGCAAATGTTAAATATTGGCAGTTACTGTACACCAGGTGTATACATTTTGCCATTATTGAGGAACTTTACCGATGGGATGGCATAACAGTACCGTCGGTGATGCTCTCTACCTACGGCAATTTATATCTCAACGACTGCAATTGCCGTCGGTGCCGTCATTACGTCTGAGCCCTGGACATGTATTGCTTTAACAGTACTCTCAGAATTAATATTTGCTGAAAACAGAAGAGGTCCAAAATATGGCAAACTTCGACTTTTCACTACTGCCAATAAGTTAACTTGAGCAGACTTTAGGCCAAAAACCTGCTGCATTTCACCAGCCAGATTATGGACTCATGTTTGTTGCCTTTATTATATCATATTCAATCAAATGTTTAAAAGCCCTGGAAAATGACAGCTGGTAAAGTGTATGAACAATGTAATCTAAAATACTACTATCTTGACAGTATTGCTGTATGCCAAGTGAACATAATGGTTCATACACAAACGTTTGTTTCTAGGAAGTCTAGAGTGAGCGCCGAACTACTGGATGAGATGAGTAACTTTGCAATACATGTGCTGGAATCGAGGAATGTGTCGATGTTTCCACTGGCAAAAGAGGTGGCAGAAAAACTCACCTACGATGTTAAGGTATGCATTCCACGTGTGACTGAGTGGGACTTAGCCCATTGGTAAAGCGCTTGCTCGATGCGCGGTTGGTCTGGGATCGATCCCCGTCGGTGGGGCCATTGGGCTATTTCTCGTTCCAGCCACGACTGGAATATCAAAGGCCGTGGTATGTACTACCCTGTCTGTGGGATGGTGCATATAAAAGATCCCTTGCTGCTATTAATTGAAAATAGTATCCCATGAAGTGGTGACAGCAGGTTTCCTCTCAATATCTGTGTGGTCCTTAACCATATGTCTGACGCCATATAACTGTAAATAAAATGTGTTGAGCGCATCGTTAAATAAAACATTTCTTTCTTTTAATTAGATGTAAGTAAGAAAATAAATTTATGAGTGTGTGTGTGTGATATTTCTGTCTCTTTTTCCTCTCCTCTTCTCTCTCTTTTTCTTTTTTTTGTCTCCCCTCCTTCTCTCCCTCCCTCTAGTATATACAGTAAGACATCTCTCTGTCTATCCTTCACCATCTGTCTATCTATCTGTCTGTCTGTTAGTCACTATCTTTATCTCTTTCTCATCGTTTCTCAATTCTCTCTCTTTCTCTTTCTCTCTCACTGTCTCTCTCTCACTCTCTCCCTTTCTCTTTCTCTGTCTCTCTCTCTCTCACTCTCTCTTTCTCTGTCTCTGTCTCTCGCTCGCTCTCTCTCTCTCTCTCTCTGTGTGTCTCTCTGTCTCCCTGTCTGTCTGTCTGTCTGTCTCTCTCTCTCTCTCTCTCTCTCTCTCTCTCTCTCTCTCTCCCGCTCCTCTCTCAATTTTCCCCTTCAATATAGTGGAATAAAGATTGTTATTCCCTATGAATTGGTTTACTGTTTAGTGGTTAACCTGTTTCAGAAAAACAAAACTCTGATGATGTCAGTGTTCAAACGACTGACCCTGCTGCTGGAGGATGATTCGTTTCCATGGTTTGACCGGTGTCTTGAAGCCTTCAGCCTGGGAACCACTCTTGTTTCAGCACTTATTGATGGAATCAAGTAAGAACAGGATTAGATTTTGGATGGTGCATCTGCTGAAATTATATTTTAATATAAATGATACAATATTTTTAAAAAAGTGCTTAGAATTTAAAAAAATATATATATGTATATTTGTTTTTGTTTTTGATGGTTGGGTTTTTATGTTGACATTACAGGGTATTTGTGTGGGGTTTTTTTTCCATCTTTTGTTAATTGTTTTTTTGGGGGACGGGGTACTTTGTAATGTTTGTCATTTTGTATTGCGATTTCTCTATTATTTGTAAGATAAAAAAAACTACAATACTTTTTTAATCTTTCAAGTTTCTCAGATTCCATTACTTCACTTGTTTTTTTAAATTCTGTTATAGGGATTCTAAGTTTCCAAAAGTCCACTAGCTTTTTCTAAACTGTTATAGGACTTCCAATAGTCCTTTTTTTTAATCTAGGGATTTTCAGATTCTTATATTTCACTTGTTTTTAAATTCTGTTGTTGAATTCTCAGATTCCATAAGTCCATTAGGTTTTATGTTGTGGGGATTCCAAGATTTCAAGAGGATATTTGTCTTCTTAAATCAGTTGTAGGGATTTTCATATTGTAAGATTTCACTTGTTTTTTAAATTCTGTTGTTGAATTCTCAGATTCCATAAGTCCATTAGGTTTTATGTTGTGGGGATTCCAAGATTTCAAGAGGATATTTGTGTTCTTAAATCAGTTGTAGGGATTTTCATATTGTAAGATTTCACTTGTTTTTTAAATTGTAGGGACTCTAAGATTCTGAGCATGGAAGACTTGGATGTGCTGGTTGAAATAACTCGGATTGTTATGGAGAAAGACTTTTATGATCCCAACACTGGCATGACAAACAGCATCTTTTACATCACATACATATCTCTCGGAACAAACCTTCTCAGATGGGTGAGACGTTACACAGCTTCTAAAAGGTTTATAAAGTCCGCTAGACACAGGGCCAGTAATGTTACACAGCTTCTAAAAGGTTTATAAAGTCCGCTAGACACAGGGCCAGTAATGTTACACAGCTTCTAAAAGGTTTATAAAGTCCGCTAGACACAGGGCCAGTAATGTTACACAGCTTCTAAAAGGTTTATAAAGTCCGCTAGACACAGGGCCAGTAATGTTACACAGCTTCTAAAAGGTTTATAAAGTCCGCTAGACACAGGGCCAGTAATGTTACACAGCTTCTAAAAGGTTTATAAAGTCCGCTAGACACAGGGCCAGTAATGTTACACAGCTTCTAAAAGGTTTATAAAGTCCGCTAGACACAGGGCCAGTAATGTTACACAGCTTCTAAAAGGTTTATAAAGTCCGCTAGACACAGGGCCAGTAATGTTACACAGCTTCTAAAAGGTTTATAAAGTCTGCTAGACACAGGGCCAGTAATGTTACACAGCTTCTAAAAGGTTTATAAAGTCCGCTAGACACAGGGCCAGTAATGTTACACAGCTTCTAAAAGGTTTATAAAGTCCGCTAGACACAGGGCCAGTAATGTTACACAGCTTCTAAAAGGTTTATAAAGTCCGCTAGACACAGGGCCAGTAATGTTTACTAGGTTGGATTGGAGGTCTGAATTTCAAGGACTGATTTCTTGTTAGCAAATATTTTATGGTAGTAATATAGCAAATAGTATATCACCGGGTCAAAGTCTAAAGTCAACTTTTAATATCACATTTAAAACTACCAGTCCTGCCATTGATGATAAATATGACAGTCCAATTGTTGTCATATAATGTTATTTCATCTGGTCAGTAAATTCCTGTAATAAAACCTGAAGTACCATCTACTATTGTGCTTAAAGCATGTGCAGGGTCATACTAAACATAGTACACTCATTTTTGTGTGGAACTAGAGTAATGAAACTAGCAGCTTACACGACCCCCCCCCCCCCCATTTTTTTCTGATTTACTTAAGGGTTGTTATTTCTTTTACATTCATCTGGGTATGAACAAAAAAAAAATCATCTGTAAACTGAACTGGCAAAGCCATTCTCACATAAGTTTAAAGATGATTGTTTTTGTTCATACCCAGATGAATGTAAAAGAAATAACAGACAATACTTATAATTAAATTTGAAACATACTTACTAATAATAACACTAAAAGGTTATATTTTATTTTGAATTACTTTTGTTCCATAAACAATAACGCACTCAATAAGACAACTTGCCCAATATAACATGACGTCATCAGATATGACGTTCCCTGACGACATAATTTTTTCGTTCGAGAATTGAACAAACTCCCGTTGCTACATCTGGACCAATGGGATGACATTATATTGTAATGACTATAACAGAAATTCAGTTATAAACTGAGAATGTAGATTATTGTGTATTGTCATTTTGACTGCTGACGTATACGGTAGGTATATTATGTACTTACATCTATGTATAAACCACATGGTTATCAAAAAGACCTTTTTGAAAGCTTATTCACACACCCTAAAAAGGTCGAGCTCCTACACTAATACTGTTATTTATTCTGCAGTCACTATGTCTATTGTCTAGATAAATGTTTATATTTTCAGTCGTTGACCAACAATGTAGGCTAGGTTTTTAATATGGAACTACTTTTACACTAGTTATGAACATCAAAGGAATTATATATTGTTCAAAGTTATTTTATTATTTTATTTCCAATTGATTGTTTTGATTTTTAAAAACCATTTTGCATACAATTTTTAATTTAAAAATAAGAAATAATTGATATATTAATTTGTTGTTATTTATCAACTATTTTATTTAGGAACTATAATGTTTTGATGTATAGACAACAAAGCATTCAACACCTGTGGACATACTACTTAGAAAGTTGTGAAATAAAACAGTTAATTTCATTAATTTTCATTTTATGTGGATTGCAGGATAAATAAGATAACTGGTTACTGTCTTAAGATATCAGCTTTATCCTGTTCAGATTGCCATTGTAACCCTCACAGGATAAAACCGATATTTTAAAGCAGTAACCAGTTCAGATTGCCATTGTAACCCTCACAGGATAAAACCGATATTTTAAGGCAGTAACCAGTTCAGATTGCCATTGTAACCCTCACAGGATAAAACCGATATTTTAAGATAGTAACCAGTTCAGATTGCCATTGTAACCCTCACAGGATAACACCAATATTTTAAGGCAGTAACCAGTTCAGATTGCCATTGTAACCCTCACAGGATAAAACCAATATTTTGAGGCAGTAACCAGTTCAGATTGCCATTGTAACCCTCACAGGATAAAACCGATCAGTAACCAGTTCAGATTGCCATTGTAACCCTCACAGGATAAAACCGATATTTTAAGACAGTAACCAGTTCAGATTGCCATTGTAACCCTCACAGGATAACACCGATATTTTAAGGCAGTAACCAGTTCAGATTGCCATTGTAACCCTCACAGGATAACACCAATATTTTAAGGCAGTAACCAGTTCAGATTGCCATTGTAACCCTCACAGGATAACACCGATATTTTAAGGCAGTAACCAGTTCAGATTGCCATTGTAACCCTCACAGGATAACACCGATATTTTAAGGCAGTAACCAGTTCAGATTGCCATTGTAACCCTCACAGGATAAAACCGATATTTTAAGGCAGTAACCAGTTCAGATTGCCATTGTAACCCTCACAGGATAACACCGATATTTTAAGGCAGTAACCAGTTCAGATTGCCATTGTAACCCTCACAGGATAACACCGATATTTTAAGGCAGTAACCAGTTCAGATTGCCATGTAACCCTCACAGGATAAAACCGATATTTTAAGGCAGTAACCAGTTCAGATTGCCATTGTAACCCTCACAGGATAACACCGATATTTTAAGGCAGTAACCAGTTCAGATTGCCATTGTAACCCTCACAGGATAACACCGATATTTTAAGATAGTAACCAGTTCAGATTGCCATTGTAACCCTCACAGGATAACACCGATATTTTAAGATAGTAACCAGTTCAGATTGCCATTGTAACCCTCACAGGATAAAACCAATATTTTGAGGCAGTAACCAGTTCAGATTGCCATTGTAACCCTCACAGGATAAAACCGATCAGTAACCAGTTCAGATTGCCATTGTAACCCTCACAGGATAACACCAATATTTTAAGATAGTAACCAGTTCAGATTGCCATTGTAACCCTCACAGGATAAAACCAATATTTTGAGGCAGTAACCAGTTCAGATTGCCATTGTAACCCTCACAGGATAAAACCGATCAGTAACCAGTTCAGATTGCCATTGTAACCCTCACAGGATAAAACCAATATTTTGAGGCAGTAACCAGTTCAGATTGCCATTGTAACCCTCACAGGATAAAACCGATCAGTAACCAGTTCAGATTGCCATTGTAACCCTCACAGGATAAAACCGATATTTTAAGACAGTAACCAGTTCAGATTGCCATTGTAACCCTCACAGGATAACACCGATATTTTAAGAGAGTAACCAGTTCAGATTGCCATTGTAACCCTCACAGGATAACACCGATATTTTAAGAGAGTAACCAGTTCAGATTGCCATTGTAACCCTCACAGGATAACACCGATATTTTAAGAGAGTAACCAGTTCAGATTGCCATTGTAACCCTCACAGGATAACACCGATATTTTAAGAGAGTAACCAGTTCAGATTGCCATTGTAACCCTCACAGGATAACACCGATATTTTAAGGCAGTAACCAGTTCAGATTGCCATTGTAACCCTCACAGGATAACACCGATATTTTAAGGCAGTAACCAGTTCAGATTGCCATTGTAACCCTCACAGGATAACACCGATATTTTAAGACAGTAACCAGTTCAGATTGCCATTGTAACCCTCACAGGATAACACCAATATTTTAAGACAGTAACCAGTTCAGATTGCCATTGTAACCCTCACAGGATAAAACCGATCAGTAACCAGTTCAGATTGCCATTGTAACCCTCACAGGATAAAACCGATCAGTAACCAGTTCAGATTGCCATTGTAACCCTCACAGGATAACACCGATATTTTAAGACAGTAACCAGTTCAGATTGCCATTGTAACCCTCACAGGATAACACCGATATTTTAACGCAGTAACCAGTTCAGATTGCCATTGTAACCCTCACAGGATAACACCGATATTTTAAGGCAGTAACCAGTTCAGATTGCCATTGTAACCCTCACAGGATAACACCGATATTTTAAGAGAGTAACCAGTTCAGATTGCCATTGTAACCCTCACAGGATAACACCGATATTTTAAGAGAGTAACCAGTTCAGATTGCCATTGTAACCCTCACAGGATAACACCGATATTTTAAGAGAGTAACCAGTTCAGATTGCCATTGTAACCATCACAGGATAAAACCGATATTTTAAGACAGTAACCAGTTCAGATTGCCATTGTAACCCTCACAGGATAAAACCGATATTTTAAGGCAGTAACCAGTTCAGATTGCCATTGTAACCCTCACAGGATAACACCAATATTTTAAGGCAGTAACCAGTTCAGATTGCCATTGTAACCCTCACAGGATAAAACCAATATTTTGAGGCAGTAACCAGTTCAGATTGCCATTGTAACCCTCACAGGATAAAACCGATCAGTAACCAGTTCAGATTGCCATTGTAACCCTCACAGGATAAAACCGATATTTTAAGACAGTAACCAGTTCAGATTGCCATTGTAACCCTCACAGGATAAAACCGATATTTTAAGAGAGTAACCAGTTCAGATTGCCATTGTAACCCTCATAGGATAACACCGATATTTTAAGATAGTAACCAGTTCAGATTGCCATTGTAACCCTCACAGGATAACACCGATATTTTAAAGCAGTAACCAGTTCAGATTGCCATTGTAACCCTCACAGGATAACACCGATATTTTAAGAGAGTAACCAGTTCAGATTGCCATTGTAACCCTCACAGGATAACACCGATATTTTAAGATAGTAACCAGTTCAGATTGCCATTGTAACCCTCACAGGATAACACCGATATTTTAACACAGTAACCAGTTCAGATTGCCATTGTAACCCTCACAGGATAACACCGATATTTTAACACAGTAACCAGTTCAGATTGCCATTGTAACCCTCACAGGATAACACCGATATTTTAAGACAGTAACCAGTTCAGATTGCCATTGTAACCCTCACAGGATAACACCGATATTTTAAGACAGTAACCAGTTCAGATTGCCATTGTAACCCTCACAGGATAACACCGATATTTTAACACAGTAACCAGTTCAGATTGCCATTGTAACCCTCACAGGATAAAACCGATATTTTAAGACAGTAACCAGTTCAGATTGCCATTGTAACCCTCACAGGATAACACCGATATTTTAAGACGGTAACCAGTTCAGATTGCCATTGTAACCCTCACAGGATAACACCGATATTTTAAGACGGTAACCAGTTCAGATTGCCATTGTAACCCTCACAGGATAAAACCGATATTTTAAGATGGTAACCAGTTATTCTCTGTGTGTCTACAGCTGGACACGCTTAATGAGGTTGGTCGTGCTTCGTCTCTCATCCCTGGCATTGTCAACCTGGCGAGCCATGACGATGACGACATCTCCGGCATCGCAGGAACCCAGCTTCAGATGATCTCACAGAAGTCGGGAAAATACCTCGCTCTTCATCTCGATGGTCTTATCCAGAATTTCCTCGATAAAGAAAAATTTCAGTTTATAGGTAATATCCATATTTCTAGAGTCTCTGTTTTGATGAACAAAATTCACAAACTTTTTGTAGTGTTTTTCTTTCATTGATTCATATTAACCGGCCTCAGTGGCGTCGTGGTAGGCCATCAGTCTACAGGCTGGTAGGTAATGGGTTCAGATCCCAGTCGAGGCATGGGATTTTTAATCCAGATACCGACTCCAAATCCTGAGTGAGTGCTCCGCAAGGCTCAATGGGTAGGTGTAAACCACTTGCACCGACCAGTGATCCATAACTGGTTTAACAAAGGCCATGGTTTGTGCTATCCTGCCTGTGGGAAGCACAAATAAAAGATCCCTTGCTGGTAATCGGAAAAGTAGCCCATGTAGTGGCGACAGCGGGTTTCCTCTCAAAATCTGTGTGGTCCGTAACCATATGTCTGACGCCATATAACCATAAATAAAATGTGCTGAGTGCGTCGTTAAATAAAACATTTCTTTCTTTCTTTCATTGATTCATACAGATAATCTCAAACTCAAATTGCAGGGTTTCACATGATTCAGGAATCCTGCTTATTTGATGCAATATTCACCTAAAATACTCCTAAATAAAAATCTGTGTACATGTATGTCATGGTTGATGCAAAATATTTCCGATGTCAATCGATTTTACATTAATTATTTATTTTTTTAAATACATAAAAGCTAACGACTACGAAGTTCAAAACAAAAATAGCAGAGTGGTTTAACTGGTTCTCAACCATATCAATACATTTAACGTAACTGTAAAAACCAGTGTGGCTGATGTAGCGTGCCAGTCCCTTTGTCTAAATTTAGATCATCGCAACCATGTCGAATGCATGGTCTGTTTACGGATATCAGATAATAGTTAACCAGCTGCGAAATGTTTGTTTGGTCTATACATCTATTTTTTTGTTTTGTTTTCATTATTGTTCTTTATTGTTTTTTATAATTGTGGATGGTTGAGCATGTATCATAATTTAGGAGTTAGTCATAATTATTGTGCATATGAAACTGTTACAAACCAGGTTAGCATGCAGCATTGGGCCAAAGGATGCATAAAAAGAGAAAACAAAAGCAAGAAGAAAAACAATGAATATACATGTATATGTATTATACACATAGAATAGTGGACATAATATATACATGTATATGTATTATACACATAGAATAGTGGACATAATATATGCATGTATATGTATTATACACATAGAATAGTGGACATAATATATACATGTATATGTATTATACACATAGAATAGTGGACATAATATATGCATGTATATGTATTATACACATAGAATAGTGGACATAATATATGCATGTATATGTATTATACACATAGAATAGTGGACATAATATATGCATGTATGTGTATTATACACATAGAATAGTGGACATAATATATGCATGTATGTGTATTATACACATAGAATAGTGGACATAATATATGCATGTATGTGTATTATACACATAGAATAGTGGACATAATATATGCATGTATGTGTATTATACACATAGAATAGTGGACATAATATATGCATGTATGTGTATTATACACATAGAATAGTGGACATAATATATGCATGTATGTGTATTATACACATAGAATAGTGGACATAATATATGCATGTATGTGTATTATACACATAGAATAGTGGACATAATATATGCATGTATATGTATTATACACATAGAATAGTGGACATAATATTCATGTATATGTATTATACACATAGAATAGTGGACATAATATATGCATGTATATGTATTATACACATAGAATAGTGGACATAATATATGCATGTATATGTATTATACACATAGAATAGTGGACATAATATATGCATGTATATGTATTATACACATAGAATAGTGGACATAATATATGCATGTATATGTATTATACACATAGAATAGTGGACATAATATATGCATGTATATGTATTATACACATAGAATAGTGGACATAATATATGCATGTATATGTATTATACACATAGAATAGTGGACATAATATATGCATGTATATGTATTATACACATAGAATAGTGGACATAATATATGCATGTATATGTATTATACACATAGAATAGTGGACATAATATATGCATGTATATGTATTATACACATAGATAGTGGACATAATATATGCATGTATATGTATTATACAATAGAATAGTGGACATAATATATGCATGTATATGTATTATACACATAGAATAGTGGACATAATATATGCATGTATATGTATTATACACATAGAATAGTGGACATAATATATGCATGTATATGTATTATACAGAATAGTGGACATAATATATGCATGTATATGTATTATACACATAGAATAGTGGACATAATATATGCATGTATATGTATTATACACATAGAATAGTGGACATAATATATGCATGTATATGTATTATACACATAGAATAGTGGACATAATATATGCATGTATGTATATGTATTATACATGTATAGAATAATAGTGGACATAATATATGCATGTATATGTATTATACACATAGAATAGTGGACATAATATATGCATGTATATGTATTATACACATAGAATAGTGGACATAATATATGCATGTATATGTATTATACACATAGAATAGTGGACATAATATATGCATGTATATGTATTATACACATAGAATAGTGGACATAATATATGCATGTATATGTATTATACACATAGAATAGTGGAATAATATATGCATGTATATGTATTATACACATAGAATAGTGGACATAATATATGCATGTATATGTATTATACACATAGAATAGTGGACATAATATATGCATGTATATGTATTATACACATAGAATAGTGGACATAATATATGCATGTATATGTATTATACACATAGAATAGTGGACATAATATATGCATGTATATGTATTATACACATAGAATAGTGGACATAATATATGCATGTATATGTATTATACACATAGAATAGTGGACATAATATATGCATGTATATGTATTATACACATAGAATAGTGGACATAATATATACATGTATATGTATTATACACATAGAATAGTGGACATAATATATACATGTATATGTATTATACACATAGAATAGTGGACATAATATATACATGTATATGTATTATACACATAGAATAGTGGACATAATATATGCATGTAATATAAACAAGACAGTTATTAGTTAATTATGTGATTTAAGAAATATATCATAGATGGCTAATTTTTCGATGCATGACCCCCAAAATGAAAGCCTGTGAGTGATGATGACTCCCATTTTTCAGCATCTTCATAAATCAAGGCTAATATTCGTTCCTCGTATTCAGCCTTGATACATGTAGTCAAGATTACTGATATCCACTACTAGCGCCCTCTATTGGAAGAAAATTTGTAACACCGATTATGTCCCTTACACGATGACATCGCTGACCAATCACAGCATCAGTAACATGTGACAATCTTGAAAGCAATATCAAAAATTAACCGCCGGACGCTGACGCTGCCATCTTTGCTTACAATAACAAGGGAATCTATAAGGAGCGTTGCGATTCGTTGCAATCAGATCTCATCGCATCCAATGCAATTTAAGCATTTTGTGGCACAATTTCTTGACGACATGTATCAAGGCTGAATACGAGGAACGAATATTAGCCTTGATTTATGAAGATGATTTTTCAGTTGCTAGGTGGAACCCTGAAATTGTGCAGGGTTGGTCTAAACTGTGACATGTTCTAGCATGGTTCAATTACATGTGTACATGCTCCATTTGAAAATATATAAAATTTAAATTAAACACACACACTACTCGCACACACACACTCATACACACACACATACAGTCATCTAACACAAACACACACACACACTCACACACACACCACTCACACTCATACACACACACACTACTCACACACACACACATACCACTCACACACACCACTCACATGCAAACACACAGACCACTCACACACACACACCACTCACACACACACACCACACACACACACACCACTCACGTGCAAACACACATACCACTCACACACACACACTACTCGCACACACACATCACTCACACACACCACTCACATGCAAACACACATACCACTCGCACACGCACACTACTCGCACACACACACCACTCACACACACACACCACTCACATGCAAACACACATACCACTCACACACACACACTACTCGCACACACACACCACTCACATGCAAACACACATACCACTCACACACACACACTACTCGCACACACACACCACTCACATGCAAACACACATACCACTCACACACACACACTACTCACATGCAAACACACAGACCACTCACACACACACACCACTCACACTCATACACACAAACAGTACTCACACACACACACCACTCACATGCAAACACACATACCACTCACACACACACACCACTCACACTCATACACACAAACAGTACTCACACACACACACCACTCACATGCAAACACACAGACCACTCACACACACACACCACTCACATGCAAACACACAGACCACTCACACACACACACCACTCACATGCAAACACACAGACCACTCACACACACACACCACTCACATGCAAACACACAGACCACTCACACACACACACACCACTCGCACTCATACACACAAACACTACTCACACACACACACACACCACTCACATGCAAACACACATACCACTCACGCACACACACCACTCACACTCATACACACAAACAGTACTCACACACACACACCACTCACATGCAAACACACACCACTCACACTCATACACACAAACAGTACTCACACACACACACCACTCACATGCAAACACACATACCACTCACGCACACACACCACTCACACTCATACACACAAACAGTACTCACACACACACACCACTCACATGCAAACACACAGACCACTCACACACACACACCACTCACATGCAAACACACAGACCACTCACACACACACACCACTCGCACTCATACACACAAACACTATTCACACACACACACCACTCACATGCAAACACACATACCACTCACACACACACACCACTCACACTCATACACACAAACACTACTCACACACACACACACACCACTCACATGCAAACACACAGACCACTCACACACACACACACCACTCACACTCATACAAACAAACACTACTCACACACACACACCACTCACATGCAAACACACAGACCACTCACACACACACACCACTCACATGCAAACACACAGACCACTCACAAACACACACCACACACACACACACACCACTCACATGCAAACACACAGACCACTCACACACACACACCACTCACACACACAAACACTACTCACACACATACCACTCACATGCAAACACACATACCACTCACTCACACACACCACTCACACTCATACACACAAACACTACTCACACACACACACCACTCACACACACACACAAACACTACTCACACACACACCACACACATGCAAACACACAGACCACTCACACACACACACCACTCACATGCAAACACACAGACCACTCACACACACACACACTACTCACACTCATACACACACATACAGTCATCTAACACAAATACACACACACACTCACACACACACACACACCACTCACACTCATACACACACCTACACTCTCACATACACACACCACTCACACTCATACATACAAACACTACTCACACACACACACACACCACTCACATGCAAACACACAGACCACTCACACACACACACCACTCACACTCATACACACAAACACTACTCACACACACACCACTCACTCACACACAAACTCACATACCACTCACACACACACTCACACTCATACACACAAACACCACACACACACACACCACTCACTCATACACACAAACACCAAACACACACACACACCACTCACTCACACCATTCACACTCACATGCAAACACCACTCACTCACACACTCACACACCACTCACACTCATACACACAAACACCACACACACACACTCACACACACACCACTCACACTCATACACACAAACACCACTCACATATACACACAAACACCACTCACATATACACGCACACACACACACACAGACACACACACACACACTCACACACACTCACAAACGCACACACATGCCCATCCATTCTGATGAACCATTTCCAGATAGTTTAATGAAAACTTTTTTTTTGTCTTTACAGCTGCAATTGATGGTGCCTATGTCTACAATCCCAAGGCCCTCACACCACACTTTAAGCAGATTTTCTCCTTCATTGATTCGGGTAATCCAGGTGTTAAGACCTATATATGTTTTCTTCTGCAAAAAGTGGCAAAGAAACAACCAGAGGTAAAGTTGTTGTAGGTTCCATTAGACCAAATCAATTCCTATTGCCGATAATGTTAACGTTTACTAATAAAACTGATATAAGCAGCGTTTCAACACACCCAGGAAGTACAGCAATAGAAAGTGTGGCACCTCACATCTAATCTAGCTGCAAGAAAATGGGGGGTCACGTATCATTTAAGAGATTTAATTTATGTTTTTAATAGCAACCGTCATTTTTGCTAAAAATTGCAGTTCCATTTTTGGGGGTACCCCGCATTAGTTTCAACCTCTGGTATATACTGCATAACAACTGTATAACAAATAAAAGTGTATTTATTTATTGTCAATGGATAGTAGTATTTGCACAAATAATCAATGTCACATATTACTACCAATCACACCCACAGCTGCTTTTACTCTGTAAATATTTGACGGTGCACGTCGAACTTTGACACGGTACTCTCTTCTTTGGTACTATGCAACCTGTAGATATAGTCAGTACAGTATTTGTAGATATAGACCTAATAGTCAGTACGGTATTTGTAGATATAGAGCTAATAGTCAGTACGGTATTTGTAGATATAGAGCTGATAGTCAGTACGGTATTTGTAGATATAGAGCTAATAGTCAGTACGGTATTTGTAGATATAGAGGTAATAGTCAGTACAGTATTTGTAGATATAGAGGTAATAGTCAGTATGGTATTTGTAGATATAGAGCTAATAGTCAGTACAGTATTTGTAGATATAGAGCTAATAGTCAGTACAGTATTTGTAGATATAGAGGTAATAGTCAGTATGGTATTTGTAGATATAGAGCTAATAGTACGGTATTTGTAGATATAGAGGTAATAGTCAGTATGGTATTTGTAGATATAGAGCTAATAGTCAGTACAGTATTTGTAGATATAGAGGTAATAGTCAGTACGGTATTTGTAGATATAGAGCTAATAGTCAGTACAGTATTTGTAGATATAGAGGTAATAGTCAGTATGGTATTTGTAGATATAGAGCTAATAGTCAGTACGGTATTTGTAGATATAGAGCTAATAGTCAGTACGGTATTTGTAGATATAGACCTACAATGTAATAGTCAGTACGGTATTTGTAGATATAGACCTAAAAGTCAGTACGGTATTTGTAGATATAGAGCTAATAGTCAGTACAGTATTTATAGATATAGAGCTAATAGTCAGTACAGTATTTGTGGATATAGAGCTAATAGTCAGTACAGTATTTGTGGATATAGAGCTAATAGTCAGCACAGTATTTGTAGATATAGAGCTAATAGTCAGTACAGTATTTGTAGATATAGACCTAATAGTCAGTACAGTATTTGTAGATATAGAGCTAATAGTCTGTACGGTATTTGTAGATATAGAGCTAATAGTCAGTACGGTATTTGTAGATATAGAGCTAATAGTCAGTATGGTATTTGTAGATAGAGAGCTAAAAGTCAGTACGGTATTTGTAGATATAGAGCTAATAGTCAGTACGGTATTTGTAGATATAGAGCTAATAGTCAGTATGGTATTTGTAGATAGAGAGCTAAAAGTCAGTATGGTATTTGTAGATATAGAGCTAATAGTCTGTACGGTATTTGTAGATATAGAGCTAATAGTCAGTATGGTATTTGTAGACATAGAGCTAATAGTCTGTACGGTATTTGTAGATATAGAGCTAATAGTCAGTATGGTATTTGTAGATAGAGAGCTAAAAGTCAGTACGGTATTTGTAGATATAGAGCTAATAGTCAGTACAGTATTTGTAGATAGAGAGCTAAAAGTCAGTACGGTATTTGTAGATATAGAGCTAATAGTCAGTACGGTATTTGTAGATAGAGAGCTAATAGTCAGTATGGTATTTGTAGATATAGAGCTAATAGTCAGTACGGTATTTGTAGACATAGAGCTAATAGTCAGTACGGTATTTGTAGATATAGAGCTAATAGTCAGTACGGTATTTGTAGACATAGAGCTAATAGTCAGTACGGTATTTGTAGACATAGAGCTAATAGTCAGTATGGTATTTGTAGACATAGAGCTAATAGTCAGTATGGTATTTGTAGATATAGAGCTAATAGTCAGTACGGTATTTGTAGATATAGAGCTAATAGTCAGTACGGTATTTGTAGATATAGAGCTAACAGTCAGTACGGTATTTGTAGATATAGAGCTAATAGTCAGTACGGTATTTGTAGATATAGAGCTAATAGTCAGTACGGTATTTGTAGATATAGTGCTAATAGTCACTTATCCAAGGTTGGTGCTGGATGTATACTGGGGTACCACGATATCTCGGTACTTAACTATTTTGAAGAAATAAAGAAATGCACTAACATATATGAAGGTAAATATACTTGGGTTGCAATTTTTGCTGTATCTGCATCATGTCCATGCCATTGTGTTGACAAATAAATGCAGTTCACGGAGGAGATTGTGTCTGAGATCAGGAGGTGATCTGTGTAATGTTAAATCTTTGACTGTTTGTAGCTGTTGACGGAGGAGATCGTGTCTTGAGATCGTGTCTTGAGATCACGAGGTGATCTGTGTAATGTTAAATCTTTGACTGTTTGTAGCTATTGATGGAGGAGATCGTGTCTGAGATCAGGAGGTGATCCTTGTAATGTTAAATCTTTGACTGTTTGTAGCTGTTGACGGAGATCGTGTCTGAGATCAGGAGGTGATCTGTGTAATGTTAAATCTTTGACTGTTTGTAACTGTTGACATAGGAGATCGTGTCTGAGATCAGGAGGTGATCTGTGTAATGTTAAATCTTTGACTGTTTGTAGCTGTTGACGGAGGAGATCGTGTCTGAGATCACGAGGTGATCCTTGTAATGTTAAATCTTTGACTGTTTGTAGCTGTTGACATAGGAGATCGTGTCTGAGATCAGGAGGTGATCTGTGTAATGTTAAATCTTTGACTGTTTGTAGCTGTTGACATAGGAGATCGTGTCTGAGATCAGGAGGTGATCTGTGTAATGTTAAATCTTTGACTGTTTGTAGCTATTAATGGAGGAGATCGTGTCTGAGATCAGGAGGTGATCCTTGTAATGTTAAATCTTTGACTGTTTGTAGCTGTTGACGGAGATCGTGTCTGAAATCAGGAGGTGATCTGTGTAATGTTAAATCTTTGACTGTTTGTAGCTATTAATGGAGGAGATCGTGTCTGAGATCAGGAGGTGATCCTTGTAATGTTAAGTCTTTGACTGTTTGTAGCTGTTGACGGAGATCGTGTCTGAAATCAGGAGGTGATCTGTGTAATGTTAAATCTTTGACTGTTTGTAACTGTTGACATAGGAGATCGTGTCTGAGATCAGGAGGTGATCTGTGTAATGTTAAATCTTTGACTGTTTGTAGCTGTTCACGGAGGAGATCGTGTCTGAGATCATGAAGGAGGCAGGAGAGGACCGGCAGAGTCAGATTGTTCTCCTACAGATTTTGGAGAGCGTCGCCCAGAAGTACCCCGACAGACTGGCGCCCCACCTGCCCACACTCATAAACTTCGACCAGTTTGAGGAGTATGCCAAGTCAGTCCTCGTCGGCATTCTCAAGAATATTGGATACGCCTCACAGGTTCGGCTTTACCTTGTTTTTGGCTTAATTTGAAAAGATTAAAAAGAGAACTACATGTAGTCGTGTGTTTTTTCTAAGGGGAAAAGGTGTTTAATTCATAAAGCTCTCTTAAGTGACATCACTATATAATTACATTTCCCTTACATTCAGTACAACATAACGTCATCCCATTGGTCCAGCCGTAGCAACGGGAGTTTTTTCAGTTCTCGATGAACATAAAAATAATGTCGGGGAACGTCATGTCTGATGACGTCACTTTATTTTGGTACTTTGTCTTACTGAGCGTTATTGTTTAAGAATAAAAAATAATTTAAAATAAAATATGAACTTATAAGTATTGTCTGTTATCATTCGTGGCCCTATTTCGGTGAGGGGTCGGTTTCGGTGGTTTCGTCGCTTGTGCTCAGTAGTACGTACATTTGAAAATTTCTGACGTCGTTGACTTTTGCATAGGGAAAGTAAACAAATGTCTGTCACATTCACAGAAATGTTCGTAAAAATAAAGTTAAAACAAGCAAAGAAAGCAAGATTGAACTTAACCCACTCATAAACACGGCACATTTCTTAATACCTTTTTTCTATGATTTTCGAAGACTGTTATTTGAAAGAAAACTTATTTTTAAAAGCTATTTTTGTCTGTTCTCAGCTGTACTGCTATTTTGTTATTGAAGTCACATGACTGTCACAGCGTCTGCTGGCAAAACTCTCTTTACAGATACTTGCCAAAAATATA
Organism: Gigantopelta aegis; assembly: GCF_016097555.1. NCBI lineage: Eukaryota > Metazoa > Mollusca > Gastropoda > Neomphalida > Peltospiridae > Gigantopelta > Gigantopelta aegis. The sequence goes on along the minus strand of NC_054700.1, from coordinate 4,601,189 downwards.
TGGTCCTTATATGTTTTAACATATATTTCTGGACATCTGTTTATATATTTATTAAAAATCGGAATGCAGCTTATATTTTTTAACCAAACAATTTTACCATTATAACTATTAATTTCTTCAACTTTTAACACAATTGCAAGACATCAGAATTGTTATATTCGTTTTTCTAAAATGTCTGTTAACATTGGTTCTCGAGGACTTCATTTTGTAATTTGTCTTAAAATATTTAAAATATTTTTTATAAATTATTATAAGTACATGTTTTGTTGAACAACATAAATGTTTTGATAAAACACTGAAAAGTTTTGTGTTGGAAAGTTTTGGCGGTAAGCTATACCTCAAACGTTTCACTCACTGAAACAGGTGCCGTAGTAACAATATTTACTGCTGAAGCATGCTACAGTTTTTGACACACATGCTCTGATCTTTGCTACATAGAGGCCAGTTTAGTGCTCATTTGAAGTGTAGAAATACTAATAAAAAGGTAGCTATTCTGGGTTGAAAATTAACATGAAAACCATGGTCGCTAGCAGGGCCAGTTGAAAACAAAATCATACTGGCCCTTCTCAAATTCAACTAGCCCTCCAATTATCACACTGGAATTTAACTGCACAGCCAAAATCAAACATGTGTTTTTTGTTGAATAATAACCACATGCTCACTGTATATAGTCCGTTTGTGTTAAAGAAAACCGATGAATTGTCATTTAACTTCATAATGAATAAAGCTAAAACTCATATAAAAACATGTTATTAAGTTTTAAACCCATGCCAACTCAAATAAAAACAAATTGAAGAAGAAATCCAGTAGAAATAAACATGTTTTTTTACAAAGTACCATTAAATTATACATATTAAATCTCATTTTTAATGCAGGGTAAAGGATAACGCAGTACAAAGATAATAAAGGTAGAACTTCACGTGCTTTGGTAAACTAGTCTGGGAGTGGCAGTCCTCCTTGTGACGATGCAAGAGGGATGGAATAGATTTTGTGGCGAAGCAAGAAGGGTGAAATCCCCAGCAAATGATTTCCTCGGGAGTTCTCCTATAGACGAGGCACTAGATAGAGATCCATGGAAACATCCACTATTTTGTCAAATGCTCATTCGACTCTGCTTTGTGCAGAGATACAGCTCTGATCATGTATTACGGTTGTGTCATTCAGATTACCTTGGATGTTCCATCAATTGACTAAAAATGTATCGGGGGGGTGGGGGGGGGGGTGGAAGGTTGGGGGAGTTAACCTATGCAGTTTGTAAAGAATTTTTTTTTTAATTTACACTGCACTTCTACCCCAAATAAAATGTTATTTGAGACAGTATGGGTTTAAAACTTAATGACTTAATAATGTTTTTATATGAATTTTATCTGTATGCATTATGTTGGCATTGTCATAATATACATGTAGAATATCTATGTCTCTGCTGCCAAATCTGTAGTGTGTTTTGTCATATTCGATTCAGTATCAGTGTGTTTCTTTTTTAACTAGTACCATACTTGCCAGACCCTAAAATCGATGGTCGCCCAATGGACTACCTTTGTCAAATTCTTAGTCGCCCTTAGCCAATAAAGGTCGCCACGGGCGGTTGGGTGACTGCTAATTTTTAACCCTGGCTATTTGAATAATAACTGTTTGTTTATAAATATTGATATGATTTAGAATTGAATGCTTAAACTCACCGAAACTGGTCCACCCATGATATTTCTTTAATGTTCATGTGGGCATAAAAAAAAAAATCATCCACAAACTTGCGTGAGAAACACACAGTTTAACCGATTTTTTTTTTTCATATCCTTAAAAGAAATAACAGAAAAATCCTTAAATATTTGCACGTCTTTTGGCATTGCACTACACGACCATAATGTTGTAAGAGTGTCATGAATTAGGCCCCAGTTGTTTTGTTGTTTTATTGTGTGTTTTGGGGGGTGGGTGGGGGAGGGGGGGGGTGGGTGGGTGGTGGTGGGGGGGGGGGAGGTGGTGCAGGCTGCCGTAAATGAAAATGCCTGAATCTGGATAACATTTATTATTTGGATTATAACTAACACTGTGGGTAGAATCATGGAAATACATGGTGAAATGTTTTCAGGCCAGCTCAGTTTTCCTGAATTTCTCCATTTCTTTGCCTGAATGCGAAGATTTGCATCAGCAATGGAGGGGGTTGTACACATATCACAAGGAACCATTGCAATAATATAATCTTAAATTATTGTTGAGGTTTTTCAAAACATAATTGTTTCTAAGGCCCAAAACACCCTGAAGCTGGATCTGGGTGTGGCGAGTATGGTACTAGTCAAAAACGAAACACACTGAATCAAACGTGACCAAACGCATTGATCATCAAAGCCAAACTAATCAGTGTTTGATTATAATCAATCATTGGAACATCAGTAACACATAGACCCATTAAGAACATTTTCTGATATATACTAGCAACTGGTGATGATAAAATTACTTAAAACTTTATTTCAGAAACATTGTGGAATAATACTGAACCACTTCAGTAAAATTCTTAGAAGTTCAAATGATCAGATGACGGGAATGCTGATTATTGACGGTATGAAGACGGTGGGATCCAAACACAAACCAGAACTGGAAAAACACAGACAGACTCTGGAGGATGTGAAGAAGCAGTCGACTGTACAGTCAGTCAAAGATGGCTGCCAGCACATGATAGATTACTTGGAAGGTCGAAGGTAAGTAAACATAACCATTGTCTGTTTTGCTGGCACACCCATTTAAAATAAAACACTGTGTGAAACTTGTGATATGATACAGCAAAATCCAACATATATTGGTGATTGGTTTAAAGACATTTGATTGGCTCCTCCATAATAATGACCAAGATGTCAAATCCTAACTGTCCACTGAAATTAACACAAGTGATCTTCATTGTGTTTGATACAATTAAACACAAATTAACATTGCAAGCAAAACTGCCTTTAAAAACACTTTAATAAGAAAAGAATACTACACTGATATCTGTTAATCAAACACTGGGGCTGGTTGGGGTTAAAGAGCTTCTTTTGAAAAATCAAAGTGGGAGGCACACTGTTACCATAATTTTACCTGGACGATCCAAAACGCTTGTGAGTTGAAATAAAGCTGCACTTGGGTGTGCAAGCATATCACACACCTCATATGTGAAGGAATGTTAGCCTGAGGCCCAAAGCTAGTGGGGTTTTTTTTTACCATCAATATTTCTATGTTTCCTCCACAGTTTGGAAGGTCTTTCTATTGACATCCAGCAGCAACAGGAGGAGCTGGATGTCCTTGACACGAAGGTGACCGAGACGAAGGAAGAGGTGAAGGTCGTCAAGAAGGACGTCAGAAGGCAGGGCGAGGAGATACAGGTCGTGAAGCAGGACGTCCGGGAACAGGGTGAGAAGATCGAAGAGATTGACGAAACCGTGCAGGAGACAGTCGTCAAGGTGGAGGAGATTGACAGCAAGGTGAGTCACCATCGCAACCATCCAGTTTAGAAAGGAAGGTAACACTCTAGTTTACAAAGGAAGGCAGGACAGCATGGCAGCAATTGAGTTTAGAAAGAAGGGTGTATCAGCATGACAACACTGGTTTAGAAAGGAAGGCAAGTCACTATGACAACTATTGAGTTCAGAATGAACAGCGAGTCACCATGGCAACTTGAGTGACCATAGCAACAACTGAGAAAGAAGACAGTAAGTTGCAAAACCAATATCTGAATTAAGACAGCAAATTATGCCACCATGGTAACCACCTAGATGAGATATAGCAAAGTGAGTCTCCACATTAATAAGTACGTTACAACAAGATGAACTGCATTGAAAATAGCTGAGTTCGAACAGCAAGCAAAGTCACCTTGGCAACAACTATTTCTTTTCAACATCACCTGTCCTCATAACTAGTGCACATTCCCTATGGTTAGTAAAATGGCGACTAACATTCTTTTTTCTTTTTTTTCTTTCTTTTTTTTATTTATCCCAGTGCCTCTTTCCTTTCTCTCCTTTGAATTCCATCTCATTTCTTCCCGATCTGGCAACTCCTCCTATCTTTCAACTTCTTTCGCTGTCCACCTCCACATCCCAGTCCTTGTCTCTCCAACCGCGACAGGTGCTTGTCTCTTGTGGCTATCTGTGCCACACACCTGTTCCCCATCAGCTTTTAGCTGTGGGCTTAGTCTGACCACTTGGGGAGTGTTCAGTAGTTACTTCTGGCATTGTTAAGAGGCACTTGTAACCACCTACTATGCACCCCTACAACCGGCGGTTGTTAGTTAGTGCCGTGGGTCAGACCAGCTTTATTAGTGGCAGAGGACGAGGATGCCAGGTGGGTGCAGGGATATACACAGAGACTGCACCCGTGGAGGAAGTTGAGACAGGTAGGTGATGGTGTGGACAGCTCAGAAGACAGAGTCGGAGGAAATTGACAGAAAGGGTCGAAACAGATTGAAATCATGGGAGAAATTGGAAAGTTTTTTATATTAAGATAATGAGAATGATAGGCAGAGGGTGATAGATGAGAAAGATGAATGAATGTGTGAGCCAGCTTTGACGGGATTTCAACCACTGTCATCAGCTTGATTGTCCAGCAGCTTATCCACTAGACCTCACTAACATTCTTGACCAGCACACATGAAAAAAAAAAAATTGTCACATAACTATTTAAAGAAAGTGATTACAACCAAAATAATTTTACAATAATAAAGTAACAACATTATAAAATGTGTTGCAAACACAAAAGTCGCAAGAAAACCAAGTAAAAAAACACAGATGGCTCAGATTATGACAGGTAGATAAAGAAAAGAGAACGTCCGAACCATGAGACACGAAGGAAAAAGAAGGAAGTTACAGTCACGTGACCGGAACAGGAAGGGGTGCGCAGTAGAAGAATTCAGGCCATCCCATTGGCTGCTGGGATGTTTGGACCAGTCTACTAACCATAGGGAATATGCACTAGTTATGAGGACAGGTGATGTAGCTATAAAAGAGAAAACACTCCACATTTTCTCCAGTTTTTATTCTCAGACCATCCACCTCTGCTTAATGTGGACGTTGGATACCACTTACATTATAATACCTGTCAGACATTACATATTGCTTCGTAAGTTCCTTGTACTGATGTAATATATACTTTGCATACCTCTTACGTTGTAAGTCCTGCATCTTAAGTTCCATCTATTTATGCCATAATGTAGCAGGATTTTGAAATAATATATTTTATATGATTACTTCCAGACTCTAAGCCACGCTCCGTTTTGGTCGAGAGATGTCTCCAAGCTGCTTAACCCCAAGGATGAGCACGACTGGCGTCTGCTTAGCAGTCGCCTTGGTTACAGCAACGATGACATCCGAGCGTGGGCCCAACAGGCGGACCCCTGCATGGCGATGTTGAATGAGTGGTACACCATGCACAAGACGAGCGAGGCATCCCTGGCCGTTCTCAAACACCTGCAGGAGATGGACAGGATGGACGCGGCCATCATCGTGGAGAATGCAATGAAGATGGCTGGTAAGACTGAATTGTTTAAATACATTTTTTAAAATCAACTTCAATTACAGTGAAACCTGCCTAAACCGGATCCTGAAAAAACCAGAATCGTGTCAAAACTGGTTAAGTTTCATGGTCCCGAAATGTCAAAATTGTAAAATGCGACACTCTAAACACCAGATCCTGTCTAACTGAGATAGATTTTAGGTCCCGGGCATGATCTGGTTTAGACCGGTTTCACTGTATACATATACGCAGTCTGGGGTGGGATGTGGATATCTTTGTGGAAAATGCAATGATGATAGAAGGAAAGACTGATTTGTTTTAATCCACTTTTTATCAATGTTTCTTATCAACTTCAGTTATAGTTTTATTCAATCTGGGGTGGGATGCCGCTGTCAGTGTGGAAAATTCTATGACAGTGATGGGTAAGATGGAAGATTTTTATGACTGAAGTTACTGGTTCTTATGCATTGTAAAACAACAGAATGTTTTTCATCATTCTGGTCACCTGATTGCCATAAAAACACTTTTTTGTTTGTTTTAAGTTCAGTTGTAAGATTACATTTGTTCTTGCTACCATAGTCAAATGTTTCTATGGATTTACAACAAATATCAGCTATTAGTTCCTCTGGAATCATTTTAAAAAAAAGAATAATTGATTATTCATTGGAATTTTTGCATTGATTGTCTTATTCTATTTTAAACCTTAGAATCGTGTCAAAACTGGTTAAGTTTCTTGGTCCCGAATTGTCAAAATTGTAAAATGCACCATAACTGTGAAAAAAAGGAATTTATCCATGATTCACTGAGTTATCGCCCTTGAACTTTCAATGTGAAATGTATGTGGGGCCTGGTAGGAAACATGTATTGCTTTAGTACTATTCTCAGAATTCTTTATTTTAATTAATTTCATGATATTTAGGCTTGTATACCAAGTAATGAAAAAGATCCTTGAATTGTCTTCTCAAGAATTGCCACAAATATGCATACGTCAATCATGTGGACTAGTAACTTCTGTAGACTACCAGTCCCACAGATGAATGAAAGTATTTCTTAATTTCTACCTCATATAATTGAATCATATTGTAAATAAGGTCTCTTTTTATTTTGCTTTTACAATGTTAAAAGGCTAGACATAAGTATTAGTTTTCCAATGGTGGGGGCGATGGCATCAACTTTTGTGTTAAAGTTTTAACATTAAACGTTTTGCGTTTAGTTCAGGTTTTCACAAACTATAAGTCCTAGTTCATTGAAACTTGGTTTATAGTTGCACCTATGTGTGTTCATGGTAGGCAAGACATTAAATTCCATGTAATTTGTGTTTGCCAATGTTCTTAACAGCTTTGAAAGTGTGTGTGTTGTATATTTCAATACAATTACAGAGACAGTTGTGGAAGACGAGGAGTTTGAGTATGTGTCTCCGCCACAGATCTTCCTGAGCTACCAGTGGGGCTACCAGAACGAAGTCAAGGTTCTCGCCAAACACCTCGAGATGGCCGGCTACGACTGCTGGCTCGACATTGGTCAGATGGGAGGGGGAGATAAGCTGTTTGAGAAAATCGATAAAGGGATTCGAGGGGCGAAAGTGGTAATCAGCTGTGTGACGGAAAAATATGCTAAATCACCGAACTGCAACAGGGAGGTAAGAGTCTCATCCAAGGGAAATAATCCATTATAAAATGTGTGTTTTTTTTAGTTTTTTAAAAAGAGTATTATCCAAGGAAAATAATTTGTTGTAAAAGGTCTTCTTTTTTAAAGAGTTTTGTTGGAAGGGAAATAATCAGTTATAAAGGGTCTTCCTTTTTTCAAGAGTGTTATCCAAGGGAAATAATCCATTATAAAGTATCTTCATCTTTGTCCTCGATGGGGGGGGGGGGGGGGAAATTCTCCATATAAAGTTCTCCTCGATGGGGGGGGGGGGGGGTACAGGTCCGCCCACACCCAGTTCCTATGGGCCACATTTTTATTCTCAAGTGGGGAGCATAGTCCTCCTGCCCCACCTACCCTGGTTCCTACAGGCCTGCTAATACCTATGGACTAATGCTGGTCTCGATTAAACATTCCATTTCTAGACCATACATCACATTTACATTTACCATCCACTAATAAACAGTGTTGTTCATCTTAGTAAATAAACATTCCCGTGTTTCTCGTACGACAGGTAAATCTTGCTGTCAACTTGGGCAAGTCTATGATCCCTCTGTTGATGGAGAGGGTGTCATGGCCGCCACCAGGCTCGATGGGGCCCATCTTCAGCGAGTACCTGTACATCCGGTTCTACACACGGGGCGACGCCGGTCCCACGGACGACAGGTATTGGGATCCAGAGAAGTTCCAGGAACTGCTGATGCAGCTCAGCTTCAATAACCTGGAGAGGAACGAGAAGACGATCGCACCACGTACGTTTACAGACATATTTCTTACAGTTTACATTTCACAAAAAAAGTTAAAATTGTATTGGTTTCTTATATATGTAATGGGAAGGATAAACATTTTTTTAAAAGTTCATCAAAGTTAGTTTGTTTTGTTTAGTGAATCCACTAGAGAATCGATTCCCATCGGTGGGCTATTTCTCATTCCAGCCAGTGCTCCACAACTGGTGTAACAAAGGCCGTGGTATGTACTATTCTGTCTGTGGAATGGTACATATAAAAGATCCCTTGCTGCTAATCGAAAAGAGTAGCCCATAAAGTGCCGACAGTGAGTTTCCTCCCTCAATATCTGTGTGGTCCTTAACCATATGCCCGACGTCATATAACCGTAAATAAAATGTGTTGAGTGCGTCGTTAAATAAAACATTTCCTTCCTTCCCTGGAGAATATTGATCGAATCATCGGCTATTGGATGTCAAATATTTGTTAATTTGATATATAGTCTTAGAGAGGAATCCTGCTACATTTTTCCATTAATAGCAAGTGACTGTATATGCACCATCATACAGACAAGATAGCACACACCACACACTATTTTGGGAAGTCAAAAGAATTTTGTTCTGAAAGGTTTATGTTCCTTTGATTGCCACATAAGGATAGTATGTAGCATAAACTAACATAAGAATTAGAGAACAATTACTCACATACATGACATAGTGGCAAGAACTTAACTTAACTTCAAGCAATACATAAATAAACCACAAAGATACAACATACCACAAAACGTCTGCACTAAAACAAAATAAGTCTTTACTCTGAAAAATAATGAAATTCTCTAAAACAATTTTTGGGTGGGTGGCACCATATCAGAAGAATTTGCACTAAACAGTACAAGTTTTGGCTCTGATAAATGCTAAATTCTCTAGTGAGGTGTGTGTGTGTGCATGTGTGTGCATCATATAAGAAAAATCTGCACTAAAACCATGCTAGTCTTTGCTCTGAAAAATACCAAATTTTCTACTTCCAGATGGAGGAGCACCATCTACTTATGGCTGCTGTTTTAACTCAATGGTACAAACCCCTTCCACCCTCCCCTCCCCCTCCACCACCAAAAAAATAACCGGACTGTTTTTGTTTTCCACAGAATACAAGAACTGGTGGCTTCCAGTGGAGGAAGCGGTGGTGGTTGACAAGAAGAGAAACAAGGAGGGTACCAACACAGTGGCAGTGGTTGAGACGCAGGTGAACATTTACAACACAACATTAGTCCACTTACTCTCGATTTGTGCAGTAAAATCTTGTCAGTAGCCATCGGAATCTATTCCAGAGATTTAACAGCAGCATTTAATTGACATCATCAGGAAACAAACAATAATGCTTTTATATATGAATGAAAATGGGTATCAAGACCATACAATTTAGTTTGTAATATCAATATAGTTGAGACAATCAAAATCACATTAATACAAATTTAGGCAGGGCTTCTAGATTATGGTAGCCCCACTCCCATGGCTAGTGATATTCAATGTTGGGCTAGTAAATAAATACTATTACCATGCCCGACGGCTAGTGAATTTTTTTTGGTCAAATGTTGCAGTTAAGTTTATTTTGTAAATATGAATATCCTTTCCCCACCCCAACCCCTCAATGTTAGTGTTTTTAAGCTCCATTTCTGTGTTTAGGTGACATATCTGATTATTACTATTATTTAGTAACATTTTATTAACTTAAAGTAAAGTAGGGCTAGTGAATTTTCTATTGTGGCTAGTACATTTTTTAAATCACTGATCCCATTGCTAGTGGATTTTATAAAAAATTCTAGAAGCCCTGATTTAGGAAACAAAAACTCAAAAGGTTCAAAATACCAGATATTGTTTGGTTACATATGTAGAATTAATTTCCAAAATGCTCCATTATATCCATCTGTGTCATGTTGAGAAAAATATGGTTTTGCTGCAACCTGATGACATATTTCATAGGACTTAATGGGTAGGTGTAAACCACTTGCACCGACCAGTGATCCATAACTGGTTCAACAAAGGCCATGGTTTGTGCTATCCTGCCTGTGGGAAGCGCAAATAAAAGATCCTTTGCTGCCTGTCGTAAAAGAGTAGCATACATGTATGTGGCGACAGCAGGTTTCCTCTAAAAACAGTGTCAGAATGACCATATGTTTTGACATCCAATAGCCGATGATAAGATAAAAAATCAATGTGCTCTAGTGGCGTTGTTAAATAAAACAAACTTTACTTTACTTTATTTCATAGAAAAGACAAAGTTTTTGATGGTCACAGATCACATTTAGATGTAAACTTTATTGTCGTATCGCTGAGTTGTACTGACATCAGTATACCTTCACTGCTAACTCTACAATCTGGAAATTGGTTTATATTCCATTCCAATATTTATTTACATGCTCCTATACCACTAGAGTTTCAAGCATGTCTGTCTCGGGTCCGATCTCTGATTTGGTTTATATATAATTTTGGAAATGAACTCTTCATATATTTACCTCATTCTGTGTTTGCAGGATGATGGTGTATCTCCGGATGTTTTCATCTCATACCAGTGGGGCAAGCAGAAACAGGTCATAAAGCTGTACCAGCGACTCCAACAGATGGGTTTTTCCTGCTGGATGGACATTCACCAGATGGGAGGTGGGGATTCTTTGTATGACAAGATTGATCGCGGAGTACGAGGCTGTAAAGTGGTCGTATCCTGCGTGACGACCAAGTACGCCTTGTCAGCAAACTGCCGGCGAGAAGTCAGTCTGGCCGATGCTCTGAAGAAACCGCTTGTTCCTCTGTTACTGGAGTCGATCACATGGCCGCCTTCAGGACCCATGAGCATGGCGTTCACTCAGTTGCTGTATATCGACTTTTCCCGCGATGACACGGTGCAGAACAGATGGACTGGGCCAGAGTTTGACCAGCTTGTCACAAAGATCCAAGAGATCATTCCACCACAGACAAAGTCTTCTGTACAGTCATCATCATCAAAGTCACAGCCCTCCCAAAACACTGAAAAAAATAAAAGTGGAGCAGTTCCTAAATCTACTGGAGACCAGAAGTCTTCTTCAAAATCGTCTGGACAGGCATCATCAAAGTCACAACAACAGCCCTCTCAGAACACTGAAGAACCAAAACGTGGAATGATGCCTAAGACAAACAAGGGTGTTGAAGATACAAAGTCTTCTTCAAAATCATCTGAGCAGACGTCATCAAAGTTGCAGCCCTCCCAGAATGCTGAAAACTCAAAGAGTGGAGAGGTGCCCAAGACAAACAAATCCACTGGAGATGCAAAGTCTTCTTCAAAATTGATTGAACAGGCGTCATCAAAGTCGCAGTCCTCCCAGGACACCGAAAAACCAAAATCTGAGGTTGCTACTTCGAAATTCACCACTCCTCAGAAAGACAAATCAACTGCTGGTCCCAGACCTCCGCCCTCCCAGGCTGGCAAACAAACCTCATATCCTAACACGACAAAAACTAAAAAGGAAGTTTTGAAGTCAGCCAATGAGAAGCTTCAACAGCCAAGCACCAAGGATAAGCAGCTTAAGGAGCAACCAAAATCATCAAAGCAGACAAAACCATCAGTGAAGTCAGCAAAGGATGATGCATCAGGAGTCCAACAAAAGACCAACTCGCCCTCAGAGGAATCCAAATCCAAGTCATGCCTCATTCTGTGATTTGTGTTGCTAACTTGATGCTAATATTCACTTCATTTTGTTTGTTATACCGGTACATTATCTTTTACACTGTTACAAACTTTTGTTTTTGTAATACTTTGTAAGTATGATAACACAATTAAACCTCATATAAAGGACACCTTTTTACAGCAAGCACCTGTCGAAAAGGACACGAATGATATATCCCTTCTCAGACTTTAAACCGAGTGTCCAAAATTATTAGCAATATATTGTGAATTTGGTAAACAAAATATATAGTCTATAGTTTCAATTGGACGAAAAACCAAAATTATTGTATATCTATACAAAGATCAAGTGATTTTTTGGCAAATTAATAATATTATAAATGCCACAATTAACTTCAATTAGCATTTGGCAAATCACAGTGTAAACCCTGGGCACTGTGTACGCAGGTTGGGTACCAGTCGAATTGTCAGTTGATGCTGGTCATGACAAAACACATATTTGATGCAGCTCCAGGGCTAAAACATTTATAACGGCACCAACGACAATTGCTGTTATGATATAAATTATTGCACTTTTGTGCCGCGGGATAAAAATTACTGCCATCGGTAAATCTCATCAATGACTATATACACCAAAATATACATTTCAAATAGACTTAATACAGCAAACTAATCTCATCAATGACAATATATACACCAAAATATACATTTCAAATAGACTTAACACAGCAAACTAATCTCATCAATGACAATATATACACCAAAATATACATTTCAAATAGACTTAACACAGCAAACTAATCTCTCAGTTATACTTATTTGCTGCAAAACGTCACTTTAAAAAAAAAACTCGAAATGGTTGTGGGTGACAAATTAGAGTCCTGCAGATCAGATGTATCTATACTGTATCCCATTCATTTAACATCAAATGCAAACACCAGGTAGCGATCATTTTGTAACACCAATGGGTACACACATTCCTTGATTTATAATTTCTTTCAAATAACTGCGTTATATTGCAGTTACAGTAGTAAAGCATAACTGTGATATGAAAATTAATACATTTATTTTTATGAATATTTTTTATCTTTGTTGTAGCTTTAGATATGTCTTTATAATGATTGTGACTTTTAAATCAATATTATTGTTTTTGTTATGATTAATATATTATCACAATTGTGTTATTATTATTATATATTTGAAAGAAAAAAACCCATGAAATATTTATTAAAGCTGCAGTGTCTAGAATCTTTTTATTATTTAAGCATTTAAAATAGATGATCCAGTTCTGTTTGGTACATAAAAGGCCCACCACATCGCTATAGTTTCGCAATGCTCACTTATCTATATTATCTAGGTCAACTGCAAACCCAATGGCCAGCTTGTTTTTCTTCAATTAGCGGGACGCCAGTAGAACTGGTAATTTACGCGATTTGCGCAGGCGCTGAGCTTCTCACATGATTTTGAACAAATTTAACTGTCTTGATTGAGAGGTCGTCTCATACCTCCAAAATATATTTATATCCATAGAGGTATGGTACAATACTTTTCCAGGGGTCGGTGGGGGATTTGCCTTGAAGTTTTGACAGTGACCAGCGGTTGGCATACGCGTTACATGTAAGGAATGTTAATAATTACGTAACGCTCTAGGGGTAGAGGAAGAGGGCGGTATCGATCCCCATCGGCGGGATTGTTCCAGCCAGTACATCATGACTGGTATATATACGGCCATGGTATGTGATATCCTGTCTGTGAGATGGTACATATAAATGATCCCTTGCTAAAAAAAAATAAAAAATGTAGCGGGTTTCCAAGGTGCATGTGCAGGTATTTCAGCGGAGTTGGGGGTTACAGACTGCATTGAGCAAAGTTTATATGGGGCCATGTTCCCCCAGAAAATATATATATTTTTTTTTTTATCTTGGTCAGGGAAGGGTTTCGACCCCTAATACCACCCCCCTGCACATGCGCCCGTTTCCTCTCTTAGATTATATGTCAAATTACCAAACGTCTGACATCCAAAAGCAGATGATTATTAAATCAATATGCTCTAACACTGATGTCGTTAAACAAAACAAACTAACTTTACCCTTTCCAAACGAAATAATATTTATTTGAATTTGTCGATTTTACCATACGTAAAATTAAAAAGTGAAAACGGTCATTTCCTACTTTAGTAGATTTTATTAAAAATATATACATGATCAATGTGTTATACAAACTAAACTTTGAAAGTTCTACTAACACTTTATAAAATATTAATTCTTAATAGGAAGGTACGATTGTCGATAGTACGTTGTCAAGATCAAAACCGGTTTTAACGAAAGAATAGTACGTATCGTCGACCGAACGTTCTTTGTACAGCTCAAGAATTCTCATTTCATTTTTTGAGACGAACTCTACAATTTCAAATCTGCAAACGCACAGGCGACGAATCAAGCGTATACTTTTGACATTCTCTGTTCATAGCGAACACACACATTTTTTAAAAGTGCAGTTGAACTTGTATTTTATATTTGTGTATATTATTATATGGTAAACAGACACTAACTTTAAAGCTGCAAACATGATGTATTTATTTTTATCTTATGTTCTAAGTGGGTCTATTTGTTTTTAGCCAATATCCTGTTATTTAATGAAGGATAATGATGTTGTGTTTTGTTATTACTTTGTTTATTTCATTATATGTAGAGTATTATTATTATTATTATTATTTGTCCCCTACCGGTCCAACCAGAGGGGACTATAGGTTTCATCTCTGCCATTTAGTTCCTGTCTGTCCATCCGTCTGTCTATCACACATGTAGTTTTATGGACTTTTTCGCAGGGCTTCAAGATACTGAGCTGAAATAGTGTGTATAGCTTTATCATGTACTGTTACAGATCAAGTTATTTCTGAGCCGATTGTTTTCAAAACTGGACACCAAAAAGGTTGTTTTTGGGGGTTTTTGGGTGGGGGTGGGATGCAAACTGAAATTATTTACAAAAGCCATATTTGTAGAGGATGGGATGGACTACATACACCAGTCTTCACCAGGAAATGTGAGTGATCATCACCACTCTGCTTGGCACTCACCTGGAATGGGTTAGGAGAGTGGCAAACTGATTACCTTGCAGTACAAAGAACTGTTAATACATTTTAACTGAAACTTCACGTGATTGCGTACCTTACATCATTTCTGCTCGCCTTGGTTTTGCTTAAGACTGTAGTATTTTACATACTAGTACCACATACATTTCTCGTGTAGCCAGCAAGGAGGGGGGATATTGATTTTTTAATCATCAGCTATTTGATTTTTGGGGTGGCAGATGATTTCCTTTCAATCGCTCTTGACCAAGATGATGGGACATTTTTCTTCATTAACGCAGATGATGATTTTCGAAAACAACACAAACGGTGGTGGGAGTGTTAAAACATCCCACTAATTACAACAACCAATCTGTATATAGAATGTATTTATTAGGCATGGTAAACATTAACATTTGGGGGTGAATCGTTTGTCACACGTTGGGAAGAGGCTCATGTTACAGGGAACTGAAAACATTGGGAACACATTCAGGTAATCGGAGACACCAAAGCATTATGTTTTTTCTTTGAAAGACAACATTAAAATTTCACACACAAAACTCAATATCACCACTAACATAACTGGGCCTGTGCTTATATAACCTTTTTAGAGTTTAGACTCGAATGACTAATGTCACACGCATACAAATAGTATGGCGCTGTCGTGATGATATGGTATCCGACTAAACGTTTTTTTTTTATCCTGCAACCACTGCTTCTACTGGCCAATTATGATGATCAATTAAAGCAAAGTCATAAAGGTATACTAGCAGATTATAACTTTTGATGTCACTCATATGACATCATACGCATAGCTACATTACAAAATCAATCATTGACCTCTAGGTCATAGTACATTGTAGCTGAAATAATATAAATAATAGGTTTTTGTCTTCATTTTTATGGTCTGCAGGATAAAAATAATTTCTAGTTAATGACGTAGGATATAGTCTTTATTCTATTCTTACCATCACAGAATAAAGCAGATATTCTATGTCGTTAACTAATTATTCTCTATATAACGGAGAAACCACACGATACGAGTGCCCCATACGAGAATAGCCAATTGCAGAGCAACCGATGAAATCATGTTATCTTGTCACGAACGGCTATTCCCATACGAGGCACCCATATCATATGGCGCCGCCTTATGTCTCGAGCCTAGATACTAAAACTTTTACAAAGACAGGGCCTGGATACCGTAAATACAATACAAGTGTGTAATGTGTTTATTAACAGTATGAAATGACTTCATCTCGTATACAAACACACACATGGAGAGGTGTATACAAATACATTGCTGCATTTAGCACAAAGAAATTGTCAATGCATACGCAAACACTTGCACAGTCATGAGGCAGCTGACACTAAACAGATATATTACAGAGAATCTCTCAACATTTGTTTAAAATATAAATTAATTTTGTGTACTATAAATGACTGAAATAATAATTAATAATTTATATTTGACCATATATTGGGGTTATTAATATTTAAATTGTAAATATATGGCCATCATAATTTTGATGTTAGAAGTGATCTAAAACCAGTTGTCCAGTGTACAAGTCCTCTCCTGGGGGCAGGATTTAGCTCAATCGGTGGAGTGCTTGCTTGAGGTTGTAGGATCGAACCACCTCGGTAGATCCATTCAACTGATTCAGTTTTTACTCATTCCAACCAGTGAACCACAACTGGTCAAAGGCCATGATATGTGTTTTCCTGTCTGTCAGAAAGTGTATATAAAAGATATCTTGCTGCATTAGGAAAAATGTAGCGGCTTTCCTTATGACTACGATTCAGAAACACTGTTTGACATCCAATAGCCAATGATTAATTAATCAATGTGCTCTAGTGGTGTCGTTAAACAATACAAATTTCATTCATCCTTCAAACTAAACCAAAAATGGTTGTGTGTCACACCCTGCAAGCATTTCTCAAACTGATTATCCTAAGGTTTCTAAAACCTGTTTTCAGATCACTTTTAACACCAGAATTTTATCTTGCTATATAAGAAACCCTAATGGTATGTTTTCGAAACTTTTAAAAACACCACCACCAGAAGAGGATTCCTTAATAAGTTAAACTTCATCAACTTAATGCTAAAATAAATGCTTTTGTTAGTGCCAATATTTATTAGACTGTTTCAATAATATACCATCTTCGCAAGCCATCAATATTAAATTTCCATACGTCTAGAGTATAGGTAATCTTGCTTTAACAAGAAAGCTGCATGTAACAACCAAACCGTTCAGTGTTGTGTAAGAAAATATCATAAAACAATATTCTCAACATAAAAACTAACATGCTTCAACTAAAGAAGAACTTTCTCCGACTTCAAAAGCAGATGAAAAAATATCACAGAGGTAAAAGAAACACAAACCCACCCACCTGACACATACTTCAGAAAATTATACAAACATCATATTCTTGTTAACACAAATACAGGCATGAAGAGGAATACATTATTGTCATACATGAAGATATATTGCACATGAAATATGTAGGTGTGTATACATTTATACACAAATAGTAATAAGGATCACGTCTCAGTATTTCTACAATATCAGTGTGTAGTGTATAGAGATTATTATACGACCTTGTGTATCGTACTGATTTTATGAAACGAGTCAGGATTTTTGTATTGCCTGATCGAAAGCGAAGGTAATACATGAATCGTGACACGAGTTTCGTAACATCAGTACGATTCACACGCGAGTAATAATTTCTTTATTATCCACATTATTCCAAATATTATTTTCATGAATAACAAGCTAGGACCATATCAAAACGTTTTAAACATCACTAAAAAAGAGACCACAAAACAACGTCATTTTGATAAATGTTTACACTGGAGAAGCCACATTAAGTTATGACGTCGCTTCGCTTCACAAAATTACGTCATTCGCTGTGCACGTAAAATCATTATGTCACACATGGGTCATACTGGTTATATTTCCCTGAATATCTTGAACTATGTGGATAATAAAATTAACTAATATTGGTTACTTTATACATCCCTGGGTATCTGCGCTCATGACATTACCGTGTTAAAAATGCTATACTAATCTCAATCACTCAAAGCAGCATTATAACAGTTGGCCTTCTCTCACTAACCAAACCCTGAGTGAGTGTTCTGCAAGGCTCAATGGGTAGGTGTAAACCACTTGCACAGACCAGTGATCCATATCTGGTTCAACAAAGGCAATAGTTTGTGCTATCCTGTCTGTGGGAAGCGCAAATAAAAGATCCCTTGCTGCTAATCGGAAAGAGTAGCCCATGAAGTAGCAACGGCAGGTTTCCTCTCAAAATCTGTGTCGTCCTTAACCATGTCTGATGCCATATAACCGTAAATAAAATGTGTTGAGTGTGTCGTTAAATAAAACATTTCTTTCTTTCTTTCTCACTAACAATCAACTCATTGTCTTGGACAGACAACCCAGATAGCTGAGGTCTGTGCCCAGGACAACATGCTTGAACCTTAATTGGATATAAGCACGGAAATAAGTTAAACTGAAATGAATGCAGTGATGATATGCAATTTATAAAGATTGTTTTGTTTAACAACACCACTTGAGCAGATGAATTGAGGTCATTCGACAACAGTTTCAGATTGATATTCTGTGATTAAAATCTGCATTATAAAAGTTATCTTATAGACAATGACAATAATAAAATTTAGTTGTTTTTATTATGCTGCCGATGTTAAGATTTGAATATTTTATTAGCCTAAAAACATTTCAGGGTCAAAGCATAAAAACTGGAAATGCACATAATTTGTAGTGTTAAATATTTATTTGATTAAGAGGTGGTATGTAATGGCAGGATGTATCCCTGTGGTAAAGCACTTGCCTAATGCATCCAGGATCAATCCCCACTGGTGGACCCATCGGCTATTTCTCGTTCCAGCCAGTGCTCCACAACTGGTGTAACAAAGGCCATGGTATGTACTATTCTGTCTGTGGGATGGTACATATAAAAGATTCCCAGATTTTAATTAAAAGGAGTAGCCCATAATGTGTGGTTCTTAGCCATATGTCTGACACTATATTATAACCATGTTATAAACACGTTGAGTGCATAATTAAATAAACTATTTCTTTCTTTCTCGTATGCCAGTTAAATAATGTGACATGATTCTTGTAAATAAACAATTTGTGCTCCACTATAACTTGTAGTGTAATTTTAACTACCGGTAGGATAACTCCTGTTAATCTACATTTCTCGGTCAACTGTAATAATGCTGCTCTCATAAATTATTTTGCAGTGAGTAAAATAAAACATCAGGTAGGAAATATATTTCATGCTATAATATATAATGATAGTAATTACCAGGTATGTTAAATAGAGAATATTTCATGTTTTTTTGTCAAATAGAATTTACATCTCATCCAGTGAAGTTTGCAATCATATCTCACGAGTCGCGCTTGTGCAAACTTCACTCGATGAGATATAAATCCTATTTGAAAAAAACCCATGAAATTTTCTATTTATTACCTAACTTTTGGCAATTTACCTTCATTTTTAAAATGCCAGCAGCAAAATAGTTCCGGCTTTTTTATAGTGAAGATAACACTTTCTACAGTGACGATAACACATTTTAGAGTGAAATAGTGAAATTTTCACTCTAAAAAGTGTTATCATCACTAAGTGACTGATAACACTTTTATTTCACTGATATTTTAAGATATTTCACTAAACATTAGATAATAAATTATAATACTAACACATCTACATGTACTGTGTCCCTAATCTCGGTTTTTGAACCAATTCAAAGTATAAACAAATGCAACAACTAAGCATGAGAACACAACAGAACATGCCTACAAACTAAATTAATCTCTCAAAAATGGACACGAGATATCTCAACAAATTTTTTATCAATTGTATTTGGTACACAAGGGCAAAACAGATTGAAAAAAGGAACAGTTTTAATATTATGCTAGTTTATGTTGCATTAAATGCTGTGTATTTAAATGCATTTCTTGCACATGCATACAAATCACTGTATTATAAATCATTTCCTTCTACCCTTACAAATGTTGCCAAATACTAACAATTAGCCAAATAATCTACTCTGAGGAATACTCGCTGAAAAACTTCACTGTAGCAGTTGCCCAATGTAAATTCATTAAAATGACATCACTAATTTTCTGTTCATCAATTCTGTCATCGGCTTTAAATCCTGAAGGTATTTGGTTCACACCCCAGTACTGCAAGGGGAGAGTTTAGGGGAGGGGGTTTGAAATCCCTCTCTGCTAAAGCAATTTAAAAACACAAAAATTAATATATTTTCCGGAGCAGCATGACACGACCCCTACCCACGACCCCTACCCCCTTATAAACTTTTGTCACAAGTGTAGACCCCCCTCCTGTAAAACATTCTGCACACACACTTATACTGGCACCAAATGTGAACAAGTTTTTAGACCCCCTCCTGCAAAATCTCCTGCACACACCTGTACTGGCACCAAATGTGAAGAAGTTTTTAGACCCCCGTCCTGCAAAACATCCCTGTACTGGCACCAAATGTGAAGAAGTTTTTAGACCCCCGTCCTGCAAAACATCCCTGTACTGGCACCAAATGTGAAGAAGACCCCCTTTTCCCTGTACTGGCACCAAATGTGAAGAAGTTTTTAGACCCCCTCCTGCAAAACATCCCTGTACTGGCACCAAATGTGAAGAAGTTTTTAGACCCCCGTCCTGCAAAACATCCCTGTACTGGCACCAAATGTGAAGAAGTTTTTAGACCCCCTCCTGTAAAACATCCCTGTACTGGCACCAAATGTGAAGAAGTTTTTAGACCCCCGTCCTGCAAAACATCCCTGTACTGGCACCAAATGTGAAGAAGTTTTTAGACCCCCTCCTGCAAAACATCCTGCACACGCACCTGTACTGGCACCAAATGTGAACAAGTTTTTAACGTCTCCAGTGAGGATGTGTAAGACCTCTACATTAGCTTCTCTCTCACTAACTAACCACAAACAAGCTAACCATTATTCCCTGTCCTGGTCTGGTGCTTATACAACTTT
The DNA here is from genome assembly GCF_016097555.1 of Gigantopelta aegis. Taxonomy (NCBI): domain Eukaryota; kingdom Metazoa; phylum Mollusca; class Gastropoda; order Neomphalida; family Peltospiridae; genus Gigantopelta; species Gigantopelta aegis. The sequence goes on along the minus strand of NC_054700.1, from coordinate 4,580,598 downwards.
TAGAGTCTAGAATCGAGACTATTAGAGTCCAAGACGTGAATGTTATGACAACGCCATACAAATTGTAGGCGTGTGACATTATTAGAGATTGAGTCTGGACTCTACAAGTTTTATAAGCACAGGCCCTGTTGGTAGTTGAAGTGTGTGCCCAGGACAGAATGACTGAACCGTACTGGTATATGTTACTGAATGTAAGAATAACCACAAAATTAAACAGAAATCAGCCTGATCTTTTTTTCAAAGATTCTGAATCCATGTTTGAGATGGTCTGAGATTTATAATAATGATAATACTGTTGTAAAGTTTTTACAATTTATGTGGGTAACCCGCTGGATATGGTTAGAACTATAGAAGTAAAAGCATGGACACACACACGATTCTCACTCAAAAACACCTCACCATAGGAGTCATTGAATGCCATCAATCAACAGACTACAGGAAGTTTCCATGTCATAATTAACCTATTGGGTTTAGCTAAAGTATCTGGGACCTAATTCACTAACTCTTGCAACTTTGCGACCTCACAGTGCAATGCTAAAAGACTTACAAAGAGGATGGTTGTCTAGCAGAGCCTAAGAGACCTTTGTGAATTAGGCCCCTGGAGCCTAAATTCACTAAAGTCTCTTTAACTTTGGGATCTTGCCGTGTAATACAAAAACACTTGCAAGGATGATGCAATCTTGTTTAAGAGCTTTATGAAAAGGCCCCTGGATTTATCACACAGAAACCGTAGGTGAGAGAATTCGTCAAGTATTGCGTGCACTAGACCCCTGATTTATAAGTGAGATAATTCGTGAAGTATTGCGTGCACTAGACCCCTGATTTATAAGAGAGAATTCGTCAAGTATTGCGTGCACTAGACCCCTGATTTATAAGTGAGAGAATTCATTAAGTATTGCGTGCACTAGACCCCTGATTTATAAGTGAGAGAATTCGTCAAGTATTGCGTGCACTAGACCCCTGAGAGAATTCATTAAGTATTGCGTGTACTAGACCCCTGATTTATAAGTGAGAGAATTCGTCAAGTATTGCGTGCACTAGACCCCTGATTTATAAGTGAGAGAATTCGTCAAGTATTGCGTGCACTAGACCCCTGATTTATAAGTGAGAGAATTCATCAAGTATTGCGTGCACTAGACCCCTGATTTATAAGTGAGAGAATTCGTGAAGTATTGCATGTACTAGACCCCTGATTTATAAGTGAGAGAATTCGTCAAGTATTGTGTGCACTAGACCCCTGATTTATAAGTGAGATAATTTGTCAAGTATTGCGTGCACTAGATCCCTGATTTATAAGTGAGAGAATTCGTCAAGTATTGCGTGCACTAGACCCCTGATTTATAAGTGAGAGAATTCGTCAAGTATTGCGTGCACTAGACCCCTGATTTATAAGTGAGAGAATTCGTCAAGTATTGCGTGTACTAGACCCCTGAGAGAATTCATCAAGTATTGCGTGCACTAGACCCCTGATTTATAAGTGAGAGAATTCGTCAAGTATTGCGTGCACTAGACCCCTGATTTATAAGTGAGATAATTTGTCAAGTATTGCGTGCACTAGACCCCTGATTTATAAGTGAGAGAATTTGTCAAGTATTGCGTGCACTAGACCCCTGATTTATAAGTGAGAGAATTCGTCAAGTATTGTGTGTACTAGACCCCTGAGAGAATTCATTAAGTATTGCGTGTACTAGACCCCTGATAAGTATTGTGTGTACTAGACCCCTGATTTATAAGTGAGAGAATTCGTCAAGTATTGCGTGTACTAGACCCCTGATTTATAAGTGAGAGAATTCATCAAGTATTGTATGCTCTAGACCCCTGATTTATAAGACACCAATCATAATTGTGAAAAGCAAGCACTGCAAATAATCTGATCACCTTGCCGAAATCAAAGCAAAATGACAGAACACACGAACAATATAATGGTAGAATGTATGCAGGGAAAAGCTGGGACAAGTAAGTAGAGATTATTATACGAGCTTGTGTGTCATACTGATTTTACCAAACAAGTGTCAGGATTTTTATATTGCCCGAGTAAGAGCGAGGGTAATACATGAATCGTGACACGAGTTTCGTAAAATCAATACAACTCGCATGCGAGTTTAATCATTTCTTTATTATCCATATTATTATTGTTGTTTTCTTTATGAATAACAATATGAATATTTCACATGCAATGTCTTAACTAGGACTGGAGAAAACAACAATCATGTTATGACATCACTTTACAAAATTACATCATCACACTTGTTATTACACACGTGCTTCGTATGATTATTATTAACTCGGTTATGTTGAACCATGAGGATAATAAGAAAACGTATCACATAGGTAGAGCACGTAATTTTTAAGCAGGTGAAGAAAAAGCAAACTATATTACAATGTACTCGATTCTGCTCATGAATAGTTCTACTGATACATACGTATATGTATAAACATGAAATACAAACTCATATATTTCAACTGCCTCTCGCATTACAAATGTTCTGCACTGTTGTCTTCTATTAAATGCATCACACGTCATTCACACACAACTGGTGACATTTAAGAATCAGTGATTTTTACATACAGGTACTTGTTTTCTCAAATCACGGTCACAGACATTAAATTTTTAATTTTAAAAAGGAAGGAATGTAGAGATTGTAGAAGAAAGCAACTAAAAATAATCCTCGACTCGCACATTATGGTCAGATATTTACGAAGAGGCGTATACAACACATTTTTGTGTGTGATGTCTCCCTCACTCACAAAGAGATATAAACATTTTGGTGATGCTGTAAGTACATGAATTTAGCCGTGTTTATAGATAGACCAACGATAGGTGGTAAAAGTAAAATCTCTTTGTACAAACACATGCATATCACTGCCAGCCGTGTAGTAAGATGCATTCACCGGCCTTCTGTGACATCTTCTGTAAAGACACTACATCATTTTGGTGTTGCTGTTTAAATAGTTACCATTTACATTTCAGTGGACATAAAACACAGGCAGTAAAATTCATTCTCTTTTCACGAATACATACATGTATACATGCCATTAAAACGTATGTGATAGTGTAACATGCTGCAAAAAGCAGCCTAAAATGATCTAATATAGCTCACAACTCAAAACTAAGTTTCTCTTGTCCGAGTTAACCTCAGAGTGTCATAACCTCTGTAGGCAGGTCAATGCTAACCTCAGCGAGTCAACTCTTAAACGCTGATTTTTCATGAGACGTCACAAAGTGTTAAACAACCACAATCAAACACTGTGGGTTAAGAGTGAACTGAATTTGAAACATAAAGTCACAGAAATGAGGCATTCACGAGTTGTTGGCCACAAGTGTACAGTGAATCTTCCGCTGGTAGATAAATATAATCGTATATTATCCACCACAACTAGTCTCCCTTTCTCTTTGGCTTCCTCACAACGTATTCCTTTTCGCAAAACAGATGCAGAAAACTCCTCTTCAGACTAATTAATTGCTTTGTTTTTTGTTCCATTATGCAGTGAATCTTTCAGAACAGTCCCAAACCAAATATCCTCCATTTTGTAATGGTCTTTGTTTGCAGTTTTCCAGATTTGTCTTCTAAACCATGCAAATCTCCATTTGGCAATGATCTAGTCCATCTTGTTAAGCAAATCCCTTCTATTTTGCAATGTTCTGCAATATTTCTTCTTAATCATATCTCTTCTTAACCATATCTCTTCCATTTTGCAATTCTCTAGAATGTCTCAACAACAATCTCTTCCATTTTGCAGTGTTCTACAACCTCTCTTCTTAACCATATCTTTTCCATTCTGCACATTCCAGAATATCCACTCAATTTTGCAGTTTTCAAGAATATTTCTGGATACCAAATGTCTTCGTTTTTGCGGTGTTGTAAAACAACAAGAAAAACCACTTCTTAGAAAACCTCTTTCATCTTGCTTTCGTTTTAGAATATGTCTTAACAACCACCTTCCAGTTTGAAAAGTGGCCCTTGTGAATACACAGATGTAGTTAGTTATACAAATACATATTTTAATAAAGTCCATTGCCTGAGACTCAAGAAAGGTGTCTATCCTGAATAACAATTATTATGCACAATTAAACAAATACTGGCTCATCTGTTTATAAATAATGGGGTGTGTCCTGTCCTGTTAATAGGCGGAATATTGATGTTGGCATGGTTTTCATGTGGATCTAAAAAAAAAAAAAAAATACACATTAGAAAATAATATATAATCCAATTTCTGCCCAAATGACCTCTCTGCAAATACTTTTAATAAATGCAGTGGCGTAGGAAGGCGTCTAGTTTAAAGAGGTTTTCTTCTCTACTGATATTTAATTGTGACTTCAAGACCAGTAATTTTTCATACACAACAGTTTTACATTACTCCAGAGTTACCTCCCTACAAGATATACAAGACAAATCAAGGTAAAGTGAGAATTTAACGCAACAATCAACAACCATTGAAGTGACGGAAGACCCTGGATTTTAAACACTCCGGTGTAATGTTCACTATTAGAACTGTTTTTGATAACAGAAATCAAATATTACTTAAATTATATTGTTTACAATATCCATTTCTGAACATCTGAAGTATGTGTGGTCATCCCAGTATATCTGATACCACAAAATACATTTTGATATTTTTAAAAACCCATGTATGGGTTATGGAGACGAACTATAGCCTTCATTTTAAGGCTATTTTCCCATTCCAACACGTTTCTTACACTTGAAAAAACACAAAATTCAAGAACATTTCCAGGAAACTTTTAAATTTTTCCAGGACATGAAATGTTCAATCAATGAATGTTTTTATAACAAATTGTTGTCTGAATTTAGACAGGTTATGAGGATAATAAAAGTAAAGATGCGAAAAAAGCACACAAAAAACCACCAAATATTTGGCCTAAATTTCCAGAACACAATAAAATTTAAAGCTTTTTTCCAGGACATTCCAGGCCTGGGTTTTAAAATGACAAAATTTAAGGACATTCCGGGATTTCCAAGAGGTGTAAGAACCCTGTCCAATGTCACACAGTCTTGTTTGACTCATGCTACAAGCTAACACAGACCCAATCTGGTCACCATAGTTATTTACTTCTACTGAACTACCTGTAGCTAACATAGATGCATATCGGTTACCATAGTTACCACAGTGACTTAGTTCTCCTACTGAACTACACAGACACACAATACAGTTACCATAGTGACGTACTTCTCTTACTGAACTAGCTAGCATAGACACATATTGGTTACCATAGTGACTTACTTCTCCTACTGAACTAGCTAACACAGACCCAATACGGTTACCATAGTGACTTGCTTCTACTGAACTAGCTAACACAGACCCAATACGGTTACCATAGTGACTTGCTTCTCCAAATGAACTAGCTCACACAGACCCAATATGGTTACCATAGTAACTTACTTCTCCAACTGAACTAGCTCACACAGACCCAATATTGTTACCATAGTCACTTACTTCTCCAACTGAACTAGCTAACACAGACCCAATATGGTTACTATAGTCACTTACTTCTCTAACTGAACTAGCTCACACAGGACCCAATACGGTTACCATAGTCACTTACTTCTCCAACTGAACTAGCTCACACAGACCCAATATGGTTACTTCATAGTCACTTACTTCACTTACTTCTCTAACTGAACTAGCTAACACAGACCCAATATGGTTACTATAGTCACTTACTTCTCCAACTGAACTAGCTCACACAGACCCAATACGGTTACCATAGTCACTTACTTCTCCAACTGAACTAGCTCACACAGACCCAATATGGTTACTATAGTCACTTACTTCTCTAACTGAACTAGCTCACACAGGACCCAATACGGTTACCATAGTCACTTACTTCTCCAACTGAACTAGCTCACACAGACCCAATATGGTTACTATAGTCACTTACTTCTCCAACTGAACTAGCTCACACAGGACCCAATACGGTTACTATAGTCACTTACTTCTCTAACTGAACTAGCTCACACAGACCCAATACGGTTACCATAGTCACTTACTTCTCCAACTGAACTAGCTAACACAGACCCAATACGGTTACCATAGTCACTTACTTCTCCAACTGAACTAGCTCACACAGACCCAATACGGTTACCACAGTAACTTACTTCTCCAACTGAACTAGCTAACACAGACCCAATACGGTTACCATAGTGACTTACTTCTCCAACTGAACTAGCTAACACAGACCCAATACGGTTACCATAGTGACTTGCTTCTACTGAACTAGCTAACACAGACCCAATACGGTTACCATAGTGACTTGCTTCTACTGAACTAGGTCACACAGACCCAATATGGTTACCATAGTGACTTGCTTCTCCAACTGAACTAGGTCACACAGACCCAATATGGTTACCATAGTAACTTACTTCTCCAAATGAACTAGCTCACACAGACCCAATAAGGTTACCATAGTAACTTACTTCTCCAAATGAACTAGCTCACACAGACCCAATACGGTTACCACAGTAACTTACTTCTCCAACTGAACTAGCTCACACAGACCCAATACGGTTACCACAGTAACTTACTTCTCTAACTGAACTAGCTAACACAGACCAATACGTTACCACAGTAACTTACTTCTCCAACTGAACTAGCTAACACAGACCCAATACGGTTACCACAGTAACTTACTTCTCTAACTGAACTAGCTAACACAGACCAATACGGTTACCATAGTAACTTACTTCTCCAACTGAACTAGCTAACACAGATCCAATACGGTTACCATAGTCACTTACTTCTCCAACTGAACTAGCTAACACAGACCCAATACGGTTACTATAGTAACTTACTTCTCCAACTGAACTAGCTAACACAGACCCACTACGGTTACCATAGTCACTTACTTCTCCAACTGAACTAGCTCACACAGACCCAATACGGTTACCATAGTCACTTACTTCTCCAACTGAACTAGCTCACACAGACCCAATACGGTTACCATAGTCACTTACTTCTCCAACTGAACTAGCTCACACAGACCCAATATGGTTACCATAGTCACTTACTTCTCCAACTGAACTAGCTAACACAGATCCAATACGGTTACCATAGTGACTTACTTCTCCAACTGAACTAGCTCACACAGACCCAATATGGTTACCACAGTAACTTACTTCTCCAACTGAACTAGCTAACACAGACCCAATACGGTTACCATAGTGACTTGCTCTACTGAACTAGCTAACACAGACCCAATACGGTTACCATAGTGACTTGCTTCTCCAACTGAACTAGGTCACACAGACCCAATATGGTTACCATAGTAACTTACTTCTCCAAATGAACTAGCTCACACAGACCCAATAAGGTTACCATAGTAACTTATTTCTCCAACTAAACTAACTCAAACAGATCCAATATGGTTACCACAGTAACTTACTTCTCTAACTGAACTAGCTAACACAGACCCAATACAGTTACCACAGTAACTTACTTCTCCAACTGAACTAGCTCACACAGACCCAATATGGTTACCATAGTAACTTACTTCTCCAACTGAACTAGCTCACACAGACCCAATATGGTTACCATAGTCACTTACTTCTCCAACTGAACTAGCTTACACAGACCCAATACGGTTACCATAGTCACTTACTTCTCCAACTGAACTAGCTCACACAGACCCAATATGGTTACCATAGTCACTTACTTCTCCAACTGAACTAGCTCACACAGACCCAATACGGTTACCATAGTCACTTACTTCTCCAACTGAACTAGCTAACACAGATCCAATACGGTTACCATAGTGACTTACTTCTCCAACTGAACTAGCTCACACAGACCCAATATGGTTACCACAGTAACTTACTTCTCCAACTGAACTAGCTAACACAGACCCAATACGGTTACCATAGTGACTTGCTTCTACTGAACTAGCTAACACAGACCCAATACGGTTACCATAGTGACTTGCTTCTCCAACTGAACTAGGTCACACAGACCCAATATGGTTACCATAGTAACTTACTTCTCCAAATGAACTAGCTCACACAGACCCAATAAGGTTACCATAGTAACTTACTTCTCCAAATGAACTAGCTCACACAGACCCAATATGGTTACCACAGTAACTTACTTCTCCAACTGAACTAGCTCACACAGACCCAATACGGTTACCACAGTAACTTACTTCTCTAACTGAACTAGCTAACACAGACCAATACGTTACCACAGTAACTTACTTCTCCAACTGAACTAGCTCACACAGACCCAATACGGTTACCACAGTAACTTACTTCTCTAACTGAACTAACTCAAACAGATCCAATATGGTTACCACAGTAACTTACTTCTCTAACTGAACTAGCTAACACAGACCCAATACAGTTACCACAGTAACTTACTTCTCTAACTGAACTAGCTAACACAGACCAATACGGTTACCATAGTAATTTACTTCTCCAACTGAACTAGCTCACACAGACCCAATATGGTTACCATAGTAACTTACTTCTCCAACTGAACTAGCTAACACAGACCCAATATGGTTACCATAGTAACTTACTTCTCCAACTGAACTAGCTAACACAGACACAATCTTCTCATGAGGCACTGCGACAACACTCTGATTGTTGATCTCGATGATTCGATGGCCGACCCTCACCCCGCCACGCTCCGCAATTCCTCCTCGTAACAAACTGCAGATCTGAAAAACAATGTTCAAAAAGTGAAAATGTGTTCTGTTTTAAGAATGCCATCAGAGCACTGGTTGATTATTCATTAGCTATTGGTTGTCAAACATTTGGTAATTCTGAGGAAACCTGTTGCATTTTTCTAGTTCACGTTCACTGGTGTAGGAATCGGGGGGGGGGGGGGGGGGGGGGGGGGGGACATATATGTGCGGGTGTGGCCCCCACCCCCACCCCCCATTTTTGGCACATTCCTTTGCCACTGATGTTCATGTTTAAATGGTTTAACATGCACATTCAGAGCATTCTGTTATAGTGCATGCCTGTCATGGGCGCACATTCTTACTATTGCCACCTCTTCCATCCAGGACTGGAATTTTCTATTAACAGCAAGAGATCTTTTATATGCATCGTCCAACATACAGAATAGAACACATCATGACCTTTGATATACCTGTCACGGCTGGTTTGAGGTCTGATAATGCGTTCCTCAAAGAGGTTTGCCCCTACAACATAAGCAACTCAGGTGAGTTCTCTATTAGTTGAGCCACAGGTGCATGTAGACCTTGCAACTTAGACCACAGACGGAAGCAAAGGATTTTTTAAAATTTTATTATTATTCCAAACTTCTTTTTTCTGAGAGAATTGGGCAATATCAGGAAAGGACAGGAATGTTTGTTTAATGACACTAATCCGACGTCATATAACTGTAAATATAATGTGCTGAGTGCGTCGTTAAATAAAACATTTCCTTCCTTCCTTAATGACAGTAAAGAACATTTTTAAACATGTGCTTATTTCGACCCTTCATCAAGAGAGAGCACAAAATTGTTCTTATTATAGGATCACACCCCTTCAACAAACTCGCTAGTTAATTAATCACTGGCTATTGGATGTCAAAGAATCTTCAGAGGAAACCTGCTACATTTTGCCACTAACAGCAAAGGATATATGCATTTTCATACAGACAGGATAGCACATACTGCGGTCTTTAATATATACCAAGACCCGTGCTTATAAAACTTTTTGAGACTAGACTCAAGACTCTAATACAGTCTGAGACTTTAACATCATGGCAACACCATACAAATTGTATGCGTGTGACATCATTAGAGATTGTGTCTAACTCTATAAAAGTTTTATAAGCACAGGCCCAGATGTAGGACACTACGACAAGAAAAAAATGCAACGAGTCCACCCAGGGGATTCGATCCTACGACCCAAGCATCTCAGTCGAGTGCCCAACTGTCTGAGCTAGATCTTGCTCTCTGGGAGAAAACCCCTGCAGATTCATAAAACTGGCCGTTAAGCAATTATGCCTCACTGTTAACAGTCCTGTCAACTTAAAACTACTTCCAGGAGAAGAAACCTTCCAAAACACTGAAAGTGGAGGTTGAAGTGGCAATCACCATTTGATTGAAGGAAGCGGCACGTCATTTAAATGTGGCTGCAATCAACCTTTTCTTTTCTGTGTCTTTTTTTCCCTCTCTCTCTCTCTTGCGTGGATAATGGTGCAGAGACAAGTGAAGATGCCAGCAGAAAAAGATCCTGTCTGTATTGATTGATATAGCACCGTAACCTTTCCAGACCATTGTTTGAACATCCTCGCCTCTCAAAGACAGCCATGTGATCTGAACAGAACAATCTGACCACAAACAATGGAGACATCATACCTATCTTAGCACGGGCAAAGAAGTTTAAAATTAGCAACGTAATGATGAGGATGTCAAGCATTTTAACATTTGCGTACAAGTGCTTTATTCCCAGTTTAATACAGTAGTAATATCTGTAACATGGACACTAAACTTGGGACTACCATATTTGTTTTCTGTGGTCAATAAATATATTTTTTTTTAATTAATAATTGCTTGGTGATTTTTTTTTTTTAATCTGTAACAACACTAATCTATGCTTTAACCAACCCATGCAAGTAAGAAAATATCCACAGCAAACATGCAATGGAAAAACAAAATTGAATAAAGTCCACAGCAAACATGCCATGGAAAAACAAAACTGAATAAAGTCCACAGCAAACATGCCATGGAAAAACAAAACTGAATAAAGTCCACAGCAACCATGCCATGGAAAAACAACATTGAATAAAGTCCACAGCAAACATGCCATGGAAAAACAAAACTGAATAAAGTCCACAGCAACCATGCCATGGAAAAACAAAACTGAATAAAGTCCACAGCAAACATGCCATGGAAAAACAAAACTGAATAAAGTCCACAGCAAACATGCCATGGAAAAACAAAACTGAATAAAGTCCACAGCAAACATGCCATGGAAAAACAAAACTGAATAAAGTCCACAGCAACCATGCCATGGAAAAACAACATTGAATAAAGTCCACAGCAAACATGCCATGGAAAAAAAACTGAATAACCACAGCAACCATGCCATGGAAAAACAAAACTGAATAAAGTCCACAGCAAACATGCCATGGAAAAACAAAACTGAATAAAGTCCACAGCAAACATGCCATGGAAAAACAACATTGAATAAAGTCCACAGCAAACATGCCATGGAAAAACAAAACTGAATAAAGTCCACAGCAAACATGCCATGGAAAAACAAAACTGAATAAAGTCCACAGCAAACATGCCATGGAAAAACAACATTGAATAAAGTCCACAGCAAACATGCCATGGAAAAACAAAACTGAATAAAGTCCACAGCAAACATGCCATGGAAAAACAACATTGAATAAAGTCCACAGCAAACATGCCATGGAAAAACAACATTGAATAAAGTCCACAGCAAAAAACCAAAAACAGTGCCACAGAGAATTAAAACCTCTGCTGCGATCTCCATAGCATCGCCAACATCTGTGGGTAATTGCTGGGGCGAGACGTAACCCAGTGGTGAAGCGCTCGCTTGATGCGCGATTGGTTTGGGATCGATCCCCGTCAGTTGGCCCATTAGGCTATTTCTCACTCCAGCCAGTGCACCACGGCTGGTACATCAAAGGCCGTGGCATGTGCTATCCTTTCTATAGGATGGTGCATATTAAAGATCCTTTGCTGCTAATTGAAAAAGAATAACCCATGAAGTGGCGACAGCGGGTTTCCTCTCTCAATATCTGTGTGGTCTTTAACCATATGTCCGACACAATATAACTGTAAATAAAATGTCTTGAGTATGGCATTAAATAAACCATTTCCTTTCCTGTGGGTAACTGCAGTGGTTGTTAACAGGTGATGTGGTACCTACTTGAAAACAAGAATTCTGCACACTTAAATATCTTGCCTACCAAAAACTGATTTAGTGTTGCTCAGGACTCACCCTGTCCATTGCCAAATTAGCCAATTGATAATTTTTTATACAAAGTAGCTACACCATTTTGTTTTTGGCTAATAAAATTTCCATTAAATTAACCATGTTTTAATCATTTTCGAGGTAATACTCTGAAAATTGGCTGAATAAAAATTCATTCCAGTCAACCAGTCAATCAATCAATCAATCAATCAACCATTTGGCTTGTGCTTACATCCACAGAAGGTTCAAGCCCGACTGTCTTGGGCACATCCTTTCATTCCAGTGTGAGCCCCAATCGTAGTTTTATTAATTTCATAAAGAAATAATTTGTGATGTAAAATTCAGGATTAATTTAGTGCTTTAAAAAAAAGGACAAATTATTAATTTTAAAGAATATTAATTTACTAACAAATTTAATGTTGGAGTTAAGCCAAAAGGTTGATGCTGGTCTCCGCTATCGTTGGAAAAGTAACACCTACATGTACATCTCACCTCTTCACTTTGTCGTCAAGGCAACACAATTAAAACTGAAATTATCTTCTTCTTTTTTTTGGGCAATTCAGTCTACTTCATGGACGTTATTTTATGGCAAAAATAAAGAAGAAAGAAAGAAACCAAAAGAAGCCAAAATCTATTAAAAGAAGTGCAAAAAAAGGCATCTGTGTTAGATTAATGAACTGTGTATGCATGAAAGCCACTTCCTAGTTTACGTACACACAAACCATTAACAGGAACCTGACAGGACTTCCTCACGACTCTTCACGCACCGACCCCCAATGACCAACTAATCAAACTATTTCAGTTGCCAAGTGATCTTCGTGAAAAACATTCACTTTCAGATTGGGAGTCTTCAAATAGATTGCTGACAAAGTAATATCTTTATCAGCATTGCGTGACTACGGTGCTCTGTTACCAGCCGTAACACACGGGTTAAAGACAACACATTCTGAAGAACAGCAAAATGGCGGGTTCGGTGGACAGACTGAGGGATGAATGCTATGATAAATGTAGTCACTTTATGAAAGCTGGGAATCATATGGGAAGAGAGGCTCGGGTGTTTGAGTAGATGGATGGATGTATGGATGAGTTTTGGGTGGGTGGCTGGGTGGATGGATGGATGGATGGGTGGGTCAGTGATTAGGGTATTGGGTGGTATGATGGATGGATGGATGGATGACTGGATGTATGTACGGATGGGTTTGGGTGGTATGATGGATGGATGGAGGCTTAAATGGATGGATAGATGGATGGATGGATGGATGGATGGATGGATGAATAGATGGATGATTGAATGAATGCATTGATGGATGGATGGATGGATGGATGCATGGATGAATGGATGGGTGGATGTATGGATGGAGAGCTTTGGGTGAGCGTGTGGGTGGGTATTGGGTGGTATGATGGATGGATGGATGGATGACTGGATGGGTTTGGGTGAGTGGGTGGGTGGGTATTGGGTGGTATGATGGATGGATGCTTCGATGGATGGATGGATGGATGGATGGATGGATGGATGGATGGATGGAAGGAAGGAAGGAAGGAAGGAAGGAAGGAAGGATGGATGGATGGATGGATGGATGGGTTTGGGTGAGTGGGTGGGTGGGTATTGGGTGGGTTGATGGATGGATGGATGCTTCGATGGATGGATGGATGGATGGAAGAAGGGAGGAAGGATGGAAGAAAGGATGGATGGATGGATGGATGGATGGATGGGTTTGAGTGAGTGGGTGAGTGGGTGGATGGGTATTGGATAGTATGCTGGATGGATGGATGGATGGATGGATGGATTGAAGGATGGATGGATGGATGGATGGATAGATGTATGTATGAATGGGTTTGGGTGATATGATAGATGGATGGAAGCTTAGATGGATGGATGGATGGATGGATGGATGGATGAATAGATGTATGGTTTTGGGTGAGTGGGTATTGGGTGGTATAATGGATGGATGGATGGATGGATGGATGGATGGATGAATGGATATATAGATGGATGGGTTTGGGTGAGTGGGTATTGGCTGGTATGATGGATGGATGGATGGATGGATGGGTTTGGGTGAATGGGTGGGTGGGTATTGGCTGGTATGATGGATGAATGGATGTTTGGGTAGTATGATGGATGGATGGATGGATGCTTGGGTGGATGGATGGATGGATGGGTTGATGGATGGATTGATGGATGGATGGATGCTTGGGTGGATGGATGGATGGATGGGTGGATGGATGGATGGGTGGATGGATGGATTGATGGATGGATGGACTGTCTGTACATTTGTTGGTTGATGCATGGATGGTAGATGGAATGGATTGACAGATAGACAGTTGGATGTACAGATGGATGAATGAATGAATGAATGAATGGATGGCAGGATGGCTGAATGGACAGAGAGATGAATGGGTAGATTTGTTAGTTGATGAATGGATGGGCGGATGCATTTTTCTGAGGTTATGGATCTGTGTGTACAAATGGATCTGTGTGTATAAATGGCTGGCTGGATGGATGGATGGATACTAAACACTAGAGCAAATGGTGGGTTGGATAACAGACTGAGGAATTAGTGGTTTGAAATATTAGTAGTAGTCAGTTATAGAAGAGAAGCTGGGTGTTTGAGTGGATGGATGGATGGATGGATGGATGACTGAATGAAAAGATGGATGGATGGATGGATGGATGGATGGATGGGTTTTTTAGTGTGGCTGCCTACATGAATCTGTAAATTTGTTGTTAAATCGATGGATGGTGAATGGGTTTTGTGAGAATAAATGTCTGGGTGCACTACTAGATGGATGGATGGATGGATGGATGGATGGGTGGGTGGATGGATGGATGGATGGATGGATGGATGGATGGATGGATGGATGGATGGATGGATGGATGGATGGATGGATGGATAAATGGGTGAATAGATGGATTGATTGAATGATTGATAAATGAATGAACAAATGAATGAATGAAAGAATTAATGAATTGATGATAGATTGACACACAAACAAACAGACACACGGATACATTGACAGACAGATAATCTGTTAGGTCAACCCAAAGATGAGTTCTGTAGCTTACCACTCCGTTCTGTACACTGAATCCGAGCTGATACTTGACGTCGGGTCTCTTTATCAAGACTTCCACAACAGGCGGACACGGGACCACCGTCAGCTTCACAACCGTCTGAGGTTTAGACGTCTGCAACGAAAATAAACTTGTTTTACAAACTTCATTTAAAATGTAAAGCCACCAAGACTCCCACTAACACGTACCATTGATTTATTTTTGTTTTATGGGAGTGTGGGTGGGGAGCAGGCCTGGTGCTTATAAAACATTTAGAGTCTAGATTATGAGACTCTTAATAGAGTCTGAGACACTAATGTCATGACAACACCACACAAATTGTATGCATGTGACATCATTTGAGATTCAGACTGGACAAGTTTTATAAGCACGGGCCCAGATTCAATGTAAAAACTGAAATCAAACATAAACCATAATTTTAAATGAATAGATAGCAGACGATTAAAAACAGCAATTACAGTGCTGTAAAAATATCTCTCACTTACCTGTCACATTACTTGTTCAGAATTAGACATTTACCTTTGATACATTCATTTAATTTTTAACTCATTTCCATGCTTATAGCCAATTAAGGTTCAGGCACACTTTCCCGGGCAAACACCTCAGCTCTCTGAACTGTTTGTCCAGGACAGTGAGTTAGTGGTTATTTGTTAGAGTTTGGTAAGAGAGAAGTCAGCGTAGTGGTCTTACACCTATCCATGGAGTTATGATAACAAAGATGTTCTAGATGAGAGCTGGTACAGAGGTGCGAACCCATGCATGAACCAACCTTATGTCTGATGGCTTAACCACAACACCACCAAGGCCAGTAGTGATAATATTTGATTATCTGTGAGTGTGCATCAACTTGATGACGGAACAGTTTTTGTACTGGACAATACATGGCAGAGTAGTTAATGCACCAGACTTTGTATTAGGTTCACATCCAAACACCAACTCAGCTGACGGAATACTTCTTGTACTGGACTAGGTGGCACAGTGGTTAATCCACCAGACTTTGTATTGGGTTCACATCCAAACACTAACTCAGTGGACGGAACACTTCTTGTAGTGGACTAGGTGGCACAGTGGTTAATGCACCAGACTTGGTATTGGGTTCACATCCAAACACTAACTCAGTGGACGGAACACTTCTTGTAGTGGACTAGGTGGCACAGTGGTTAATGCACCAGACTTGGTATTGGGTTCACATCCAAACACTAACTCAGTGGACGGAACACTTCTTGTACTGGACTAGGTGACACAGTGGTTAATGCACCAGACTTTGTATTGAGTTCACATCCAAACACTAACTCAGCTGATGGAACACTTCTTGTACTGGACTAGGTGGCACATTGGTTAATCCACCAGACTTTGTATTGGGTTCACATGCAAACGCTAACTCAGTGGACGGAACACTTCTTGTACTGGACTAGGTGACACAGTGGTTAATGCACCAGACTTTGTATTGAGTTCACATCCAAACACTAACTCAGCTGACGGAACACTTCTTGTACTGGACTAGGTGGCACAGTGGTTAATGCACCAGACTTTGTATTGGGTTCACATCCAAACACTAACTCAGTGGACGGAACACTTCTTGTACTGGACTAGGTGGCACAGTGGTTAATCCACCAGACTTTGTATTGGGTTCACATCCAAACACTAACTCAGTGGACGGAACACTTCTTGTACTGGACTAGGTGGCACAGTGGTTAATGCACCAGACTTTGTATTGGGTTCACATCGGACGGAACACTTCTTGTACTGGACTAGGTGGCACAGTGGTTAATGCACCAGACTTTGTATTGGGTTCACATCCAAACACTAACTCAGTGGACGGAACACTTCTTGTACTGGACTAGGTGGCACAGTGGTTAATGCACCAGACTTTGTATTGGGTTCACATCCAAACACTAACTCAGTGGACGGAACACTTCTTGTACTGGACTAGGTGGCACAGTGGTTAATGCACCAGACTTTGTATTGGGTTCACATCCAAACACTAACTCAGTGGACGGAACACTTCTTGTACTGGACTAGGTGGCACATTGGTTAATCCACCAGACTTTGTATTGGGTTCACATCCAAACACTAACTCAGTGGACGGAACACTTCTTGTACTGGACTAGGTGGCACATTGGTTAATCCACCAGACTTTGTATTGGGTTCACATCCAAACACTAACTCAGTGGACGGAACACTTCTTGTAGTGG
The DNA here is from genome assembly GCF_016097555.1 of Gigantopelta aegis. NCBI lineage: Eukaryota > Metazoa > Mollusca > Gastropoda > Neomphalida > Peltospiridae > Gigantopelta > Gigantopelta aegis. Next base: position 4,563,421 of record NC_054700.1, on the reverse strand, counting down.
ACTAGGTGGCACAGTGGTTAATCCACCAGACTTTGTATTGGGTTCACATCCAAACACTAACTCAGTGGACGAAACACTTCTTGTAGTGGACTAGGTGGCACAGTGGTTAATCCACCAGACTTTGTATTGGGTTCACATCCAAACACTAACTCAGTGGACGGAACACTTCTTGTACTGGACTAGGTGGCACATTGGTTAATCCACCAGACTTTGTATTGAGTTCACATCCAAACATTGGATCTCACTAAGATTGATTTTTGTATAGTTCAGCAGGGAGATGTAAGGAAGGAATGCCAAACAATTGGTCATTGTGACACAAAGTCTTCAGAGGAATCGCGCTATATTTTTCCATTAGCAGCAAAAGCTCTTTTATATGTACTTTCCTAGACAGGACAGCAGATACCACGGCCAATAATGGGGCACTGGGTGGGATGGATAAAAAAAAACAATCAGAGGTTAGGGTAGGTAATTGTATTTACCGGCCTCTATCCAAAAAAGGTTCAGGCACGTCTATCCCATTCTCAGTCTCTGACAAGGCCACAATCAGAGACTGGGTCCATTGAGGTGCAGTGGTTGTTACGAGAAATAGCCCCATGGGCCCACCAATGGGGATCGATCCCAAAAAGACCACGCATCAAGTGAGCGCTTTAATACTTTAATATCAGACCCTTTTTCAGTACAGATATGTGTACTGCCAAGGAGAGGCAAGTGTCTTATTATTAGGTTTCAGTTTAATCATTCAACATCAGTTTAATATTCGGTTTCATACAGAGTTAAGACATTACTTCTCCCTTGCCAAATAACCTGGAAAACCAGCAAGCACAAAACTAATTAAAACTCGCACAATCTGAGCATGTATCAGCTGGGAAACAGCCATCGGGAAATTGTTACTAATGGGTGAAATTACTCTTATGATTTGGTTTGGTTATTTTCAGTCTAGAGCTAAAAGGTTTTTTTCAGTGGCTAAAAGGGGGCGGAACACAGCCTAGTGGTAAAGCACTCATCTGATAGGCCCACAGAGCTATTTCTCATTCCAGCCAGTGCACCATGACTGGTATATATCAAAGGATGTGGTATGTGCTATCCTGTATATGGGATGGTGTATATAAAAGATATCTCGCTACCAATGTAAAAATGTAGTGGGTTTCATCTCTAACACTATATGTCAGAATTACCAAATGTCTGACATCCAATAGCCAATGATTAATAAATCAATATGCTCTAGTGGTTTCATTAAACAAAAACAAGCTTTAACTTTAACTTTTTACAGTGACTAAAAAAGCTGTACATTCCATCTAGTTTGCACCCAAACCTTAATTCAGTGTAGCACACTGGCTACTGTATATAAAACATTTAGTAATTATGACTTGTAGTCTTCAGAGGAAACCCATTAGCAATAAGGGATCTTTCATTTGTACATTCCCAGACAGGACAGCACATACCAGTCATAGGCACTGGATGACATATGGGGGTGGGGGGAAACCAATCAGAAAAATGGGTCACTGAGGGGATTTTCAATCCTGAAGCAACCTGAGGCAAGTGCTCTACAAACTGAGCCTGATCCTGCCCCTAGAACTGTTCAAGCACACCTTTCATGGACACACATTCTGAAGCAAGAAAGTTCTGCATAAGACGGGCGAGTACAGGACAGACAGATGACTGAAATATTATGCCGCATGAGAGTGACGAAAGACAATAGCCACAAGCTGAATCACTCCCCACACCCAGTTATAGCCCTGTCTGGTGTTAATCACTGTAATGAAAAAAAAGTAAAGTTTATTTTATTTAATGATGCCACTAGAGCACATTGATTCTTTATCTTATCATCGGATATCAAACATATGGTCATTCTGACACTGTTTTTCAGAGGAAACCTGCTGTCGCCACATAGGCTACTCTTTTACAACAGGCAGCAAGGGATCTTTTATTTGCGCTTCCCACATGCAGGATAGCACAAACCATGGCCTTTGTTGAACCAGTTATGGATCACTGGTGGGTGCAAGTGGTTTACACCTACCCATTGAGCTTTGCAGAGCACTCACTCAGGGTTTGGAGTCGGTATCTGGATTAAAAATCCCATGCCTCGACTGGGATCTGAAACCAGTACCTACCAGCCTGTAGACCGATGGCCTAACCACGACGCCACTGAAGCCGGTTCACTGTAATGAATGCGCCAGCTCATGGGATTCTTATGTCGGAGCACGCTGCCTGCCTGACGACTCGTCAACCACACGTGGAGCACAGAAAAACATCATAATCACTGTCACTTTCAGCTTGATGAACACCCAATTAGGCAAAACACTTATCGATGGAATTTGCGCATCACTGTAACAGATTCCGCTAAATGTGACAGAGTGCATTTCAAAACAGGAAGAGATCTTCTCAGTGGGCATTTCAAATGATTGCTTAAGAATTCAGTTCTTTTTGAAAAAACAAAAACAAAAAACCAACAAAAAATCTCAGGACTGGAATAGAGTTACATTGATTATTTTCTTAAATGATATGATATGATAAGATTGAAATTGTAAGATGTCTGTTAATTAAATTTGATTTAGTACAGAGTTAAAAATATCAATCCAAAAGGGGTGATTCCATGTACTTTTACCGCCAAGGGGTGGGATGTAGCCCAGAGGTAAAGTGCTCACCTGATGTGTGGTTGGTCTAGGATCGATCCCCGACAGAGGGCCCATTGGGTTATTTCTCGTTGCAGCTAGTACACCACCAATGGTATATAATATAATATCAAAGGCCGTGGTATGTGCTATTCTGTCTGTAAGATGGTGCATATAAAAGATCCATAGCTACTAATGGAAAAATGTAGCGGGTTTCCTCTCTAAGACTATACATGTATGCCAAATTGCCAAATGTTTGACATCTATTTAATAGCCAATGATTAATAAATCAATTTTCTCTAGTGTTATCATTAAATAAAACAATCTAACTATTTACTGCCATGTTATGCTAGGTATGTTAAACAATAGGATGTTAGTTAAAGTCTATTTCAATATTGCTACTGCTCCACCGTATTTAAAACACTAATATGTGCCAAAATGTTAATAGTCATCGCCTTTACTTTATGGATATAAACCATAATCCCTAACTACTGAAGTCTTACTTTATGGATATAAACCATAATCCCTAACTACTGAGGTCTTACTTTATGGATATAAACCATAATCCCTAACTACTGAAGTCTTACTTTATGGATATAAACCATAATCCCTAACTACTGAGGTCTTACTTTATGCCATAATCCCTAACTACTGAGGTCTTACTTTATGGATTATTTATGGATATAAACCATAATCCCTAACTACTGAGGTCTTACTTTATGGATATAAACCATAATCCCTAACTACTGAGGTCTTACTTTATGGATATAAACCATAATCCCTAACTACTGAGGTCTTACTTTATGGATATAAACCATAATTAAAGGTCTTACTTTATGGATAGGATGTTTATGGATATAAACCATAATCCCTAACTACTGAGGTCTTACTTTATGGATATAAACCATAATCCCTAACTACTGAGGTCTTACTTTATGGATATAAACCATAATCCTAACTACTGACTTACTTTATGGATATAAACCATAATAACTACTGAGGTCTTACTTTATGGATAAACCATAATCCCTAACTACTGAGGTCTTACTTTATGGATATAAACCATATCCCTAACTACTGAAGTCTTACTTTATGGATATAAACCATAATCCCTAACTACTGAGGTCTTACTTTATGGATATAAACCATAATCCCTAACTACTGAAGTCTTACTTTATGGATATAAACCATAATCCCTAACTACTGAGGTCTTACTTTATGGATATAAACCATAATCCCTAACTACTGAGGTCTTACTTTATGGATATAAACCATAATCCCTAACTACTGAGGTCTTACTTTATGGATATAAACCATAATCCCTAACTACTGAGGTCTTACTTTATGGATATAAACCATAATCCCTAACTACTGAGGTCTTACTTTTAATCCTCTATACCCTGCCAGGTGAGTGGGACACCGGCCTCGGTGACGCAGAGGTTAAGCCATCAGACTACAGGCTGGTAGGTACAGGGTTCACAGCCCGGTACCGGCTCCGACCCAGAGCGAGTTCTTACGGGCTCAATGGGTAGGTGTAAGGCCACTACACTCTCTTCTTTCTCACTAACCACTAACCAACTAACAACTAACCCACTGTCCTGGACAGACAGCCCAGATAGCTGAGGTGTGTGCCGAGGACAGCGTGCTTGAACCTTAATTGGATATAAGCACGAAAATAAGTTGAAATGAAATGTGAGGGGGGATGACCCATCAACAAAAAGAAAAGGTTTTTGACTTTGACTTTGACGTTTTTGCAAAGTTGTAATCAAATATCGGTAGATGACATTACATTTTCATTTTCAATAAAAGCTATTTCAATTTTATAGCAAATATTAAAAATCATACATTAAAATTGTTTTTTGTTTAAAAGGAAAACGAATTAAGAGTTAACTTTCTTGAATAGGAAGGAAGGACGGAAATGTTTTATTCAATGACACTCAACACATTTTATTTATGGTTATATGGCGTCAGACATATGGTTAAGGACCACACAGATTTTGAGAGCCCAGTGTAAAGCGTTTGCTTGATGCGCAGTCGGTCTAGGATCGATCCCTGTCAGTGGACCCATTGGGCTATTTCTCGTTCAAGCCTGTCCACAACTGGTGTAACAAAGGCTGTGGTATGTAATATCCTGTCTGTAGTATGGTGCATATAAAAAATCCCTTGCTGCTAATCGAAAAGAGTAGCCCATGAAGTGGCAACAGTGGGTTTCCTGTAAATATCTGTGTGGTCCTTAACCATATGTTTGACGCCTTATAACCATAAATAAAATTTGTTGAGCACGTCGTTCAATAAAACATTTCCTTTCTTCCTTTAATAATTGAGTGAAAAAATCCACCATCAGCCTTTGGGAAATGTTGTTGAATATCAGTCTAGTAAGATAGGGTGATAAAACGCTGGTTTATTATGTGTATTCACCTTCACCTGGTTCTGACACACAGACAGATTAATCTATATTAATACTTTGTTTAAACAATCAAAGATATATTCTAGCATTAAAAAGTCAATATATTCTGGCATTAAGAAGCTTGATCTGGTTCCAATACAGTGACAGGGACAGACCCACTGTGAATACAGACCCACCATAAATAACGAGTGGTGAACTCACCTAGATCTGATTCCGACAGGCTGACAGGGGCAGACCCACCATGAATGCTGGGTGGAGAATTCACCGTGATCTGGTTCTGATGGGGGCAGACCCACCAGGCTGATACAGTTGATGGAGAACTCACCTTGATCCGGTTCTGACAGGCCGACAGGGGCAGACCCACCAGGCTGATACAGTTGATGGAGAACACACCTTGATCTGGTTTTGACAGGCTGACAGGGGCAGACCCACCATGAATGCTGGGTGGAGAATTCACCTTGATCTGGTTCTGACAAGCTGATGAGGGCAGATCCACCAGGCTGATACCCTTGATGGTGAACTCACCTTGATCTGGTTCTCACTCACTGACAGGAGCAGACCCACCAAGCTGATACCGGTCTATTGATGGAGAACTCACCTTGATCTGGTTCTGACAGGCCGACAGGGACAGACCCACCAGGCTGATTCCGTTGATGGAGAACTCACCTTGATCTGGTTCTGACATGCCGACAGGGGCAGACCCACCAGGCTGATTCCGTTGATAGAGAACTCACCTTGATCTGGTTCTGACATGCCGACAGGGGCAGACCCACCAGGCTGATTCCATTGATGGAGAACTCACCTTGATCTGATTCTGACAGGCCGACAGGGGCAGACCCACCAGGCTGATTCCGTTGATGGAGAACTCACCTTGATCTGGTTCTGACAGGCCGACAGGGGCAGACCCACCAGGCTGATTCCGTTGATGGAGAACTCACCTTGATCCGGTTCTGACAGGCCGACAGGGGCAGACCCACCACGCTGATACCGTTGATGGAGAACTCACCTTGATCTGGTTCTGACAGGCCTACAGGGGCAGACCCACCAAGCTGATACAGTTGATGGTGAACTCACCTTGATCTGGTTCTGACAGGCTGACAGGGGCAGACCCACCAAGTTGATACCGGTTTATTGATAGAGAACTCACCTTGATCTGGTTCTGACAGGCCGACAGGGGCAGACCGACCAAGCTCATACCGGTCTATTGATGGAGAACTCACCTTGATCTGGTTCTGACAGGCCGACTGGGGCAGACTCACCAGGCTGATACCGCTGATGGTGAACTCACCTTGATCTGGTTCTGACAGGCTGACAGGGGCAGACCCACCAAGTTGATACCGGTCTATTGATAGAGAACTCACCTTGATCTGGTTCTGACAGGCCGACAGGGGCAGACAGACCAAGCTGATACGGGTCTATTGATGGAGAACTCACCTTGATCTGGTTCTGACAGGCCGACAGGGGCAGACCCACCAGGCTGATTCCGTTGATGGAGAACTCACCTTGATCTGGTTCTGACAGGCTGACAGAGGCAGACCCACCAGGCTGATTCCGTTGATGGAGAACTCACCTTGATCCGGTTCTGAACGGCCGACAGGGGCAGACCCACCGCACTGATACCGTTGATGGAGAACTCACCTTGATCTGGTTCTGACAGGCCTACAGGGGCAGACCCACCAAGCTGATACAGTTGATGGTGAACTCACCTTGATCTGGTTCTGACAGGCTGACAGGGGCAGACCCACCAAGTTGATACCGGTCTATTGATAGAGAACTCACCTTGATCTGGTTCTGACAGGCCGACAAGGGCAGATAGACCAAGCTGATACCGGTCTATTGATGGAGAACTCACCTTGATCTGGTTCTGACAGGCCGACTGGGGCAGACCCACCAGGCTGATACCGCTGATGGTGAACTCACCTTGATCTGGTTCTGACAGGCTGACAGGGGCAGACCCACCAGGCTGATACCGTTGATGGAGAACTCACCTTGATCTGGTTCTGACAGGCTGACAGGGGCAGACCCACCAGGCTGATACCGGTCTATTGATAGAGAACTCACCTTGATCTGGTTCTGACAGGCCGACAGGGGCAGACCCACCAGGCTGATACCGTTGATGGAGATTATCTGGTCACCAATGTTGAGCTGACCGCACCGTGCAGCCGGTCCACTGGGTGCCATGTTGGCCAGGACGACCGTCGGAACCATCGACCCCCAACCAGACTCGACGATCACCACGCCGAGAGGTTCACCCTTTGCCTTGGGCACGATCACCTAGAAATAATGGGGTTTTTAAAAATATTAAGTATATATTATGTAAAAATAAAGAGTTTTAGTATAAATTAAATCTAAATCAACACACAACACATAACACAGTGGTAAACCTGTATTAATCACTGGCTTACAACACATAACACAGTGGTAAAGCTGTATTAATCACTGGCTTACAACACATAGCACAGTGGTAAACCTGTATTAATCACTGGCTTACAACACATCACACAGTGGTAACCCTGTATTAATCACTGACTTACAACACATACATGTAACACAGTGGATTTGATCAATTGTTCAAATGATCTTAAGAACAGCTGAGCACTGGAGCTTTGAAATATAAATCTTCATTAATAACAAATTTTTAAAAAAATCAATGCTTGCAAAAGCTTGGAAAGCTGATTAAAAGTGGGTCAAGGAAATAAAGAGATGAAAATACAGCTGAAAAGCCTATCTGTCATTATTAATAATAATAATAATAATAAATAAATCTAGTTTTATAAGAACAAAATGAATAGTTGATATGTTATGGATTATTTTGGCTGGACAAACAATTATGACATGATTAATCAGGCAAAACATCCCACTTCACAGGTATTTATACTTAGGATAATACAAAACCAATACCTTAAGTGTTGTCATTAAGAAAACATCACGAAAACATCACGAACAATCAGTCTGATTTGAAAGAACTAGCAAGCATCACCAGTGTAGGGTGTATACCACCAAATCAAATCCCACATATGACAATAGTAAAATATGTGGTTAAAATTTCTACATGCAGCATATCAATGGACTTATACACCATCGATATAAACACTACCACCACTCAACCTTAAAGTGAATCAGAAAAAAATTGGGGGTCAAGCTGCTCATTTCAGAGATAATGGGTAGCATCTATAACTACCCTAGTTCTGCACAAAAAATTGTCATGCACATTAACATTAGTTCAAATTAAACTACAGGAATTTACTGGTCAGATGAACCAACGTTTTATCACAACAAACACTGTCACATTTATCAAACGTTAGGTGCACCTCAACCTTTGACCCAGCTGGTTATTATTTGGTTTAGTACTATCTACACATTCAAATCATGAACACTGGTGTAGTGATTAAGCCATCGAAATTACTGTAGGTACTGAGAGTACACTTACTCTCGAGTGCCAAATAAACGTACACCTACGTTTATTAAATTTGTGAAAAAAAATTGGTGTCTACGCTTATTCAGCACCCTACGTTTAATTACATCTTTAAAAAATGTAACCCCCTATGCTAATTTGGCACCCAACGCTTATTACAATTCTTAATTTATCAAATGGTACCGATTTTCCGCGATCACGGAATCGCGGAATTTACCATTTTCCGAGTTGTCAAATAAAAGGCCAATTTTTGTGGTCAGATAATACATTTATTTATTTATTTATTTATTTATATACATACATTGTTTTTCTGCTTGATTGATCATTTGAACCATTAAGGTACAACAAAGTATACTCTTCAAAAAAAGAAACGCAAAAGGGTACAAATGGGTTATAACTCCGATTTTATGTTTCCTACCGGTTCATGCTTTGTGAATATAAGGTCATGCTTTGTGAATATAAGGTCATTGCATGTCCCAAACACATTCCCACGGTTACATTGGATAAAACGCAGCTACTGTAAAATAAAGTTTCAAAATGTGAATATTCGCAAAAACGCAGCCACGTGCAAACCATGTCACCACTGCACGTGCGTTGTCTGCACGTGCAACATGAACACCGACAGTATAAAAGTGCAGGGTGTTCGCTTGCCTGGCCTCTGTATCTGGCCGACAGTTGACAATCCAGGACATGCCACGTCTCAGTGAACTGCAGAGAAACAATGCCATCGGCCGACTAGACGCAGGCGAATCCAGAACGGCCGTTGCCAGGGCATTCCATGTGTCCCCAAGCACCATCTCCAGACTGTGGGACCGTTACCAGCAACATGGATCAACACGTGACCTCCCTAGATCCGGTCGACCACGGGTCACTACCCCCGGGCAGGACCGCTACATCCGGGTACGCCACTTTCGGGAACGATTGACTACTGCCACCTCCACAGCCGCAGCAATACCAGGTTTGCGCAGGATATCCGACCAGACCGTACGGAACCGCCTACGTGAGGTAGGAATTCGTGCCAGACGTCCAGTTCGAGGTGTCATCTTAACACCACAACACCGTCGACTCCGACTGCAGTGGTGCCAGATTCATCGACAATGGCCTCAACTGCGATGGAGACAGGTGTGGTTCAGTGACGAGTCCCGATTTCTGCTCCGACGTCATGATGGAAGATGTCGCGTGTATAGGCGTTGTGGTGAACGTTATGCGGCAAACTGCGTGCAGGAAGTGGACAGATTCGGCGGGGGTAGTGTCATGGTGTGGGCAGCCATCTCACACACTGGCAGAACTGACCTGGTCCACGTGCAGGGCAACCTGGATGCACAGGGCTACACTGACCAGATCCTCCGGCCACACATCGTTCCAGTTATGGCCAACACCAATGCAGTGTTCCAACATGACAACGCCAGGCCTCACACAGCACGTCTCACAACGGCTTTCCTACAGAACAACAACATTAATGTCCTTCCTTGGCCATCGATATCACCGGATTTGAACCCAATTGAGCATCTATGGGACGAGTTGGACCGACGCCTCCGACAGCGACAACCACAGCCCCAGACCCTGCCCGAGCTGGCAGCAGCCTTGCAGGCCGAGTGGGCCACCATCCCCCGGGACGTCATCCGTACTCTGGTTGCTTCAATGGGCAGGCGGTGCCAGGCAGTTGTCAACACACGCGGAGGCCACACCCGGTATTGACCCAGATGACCTTGACCTTGGTGGTGTGTCCTATCACTTACTCACAATGGACTAGAGTGAATTGTGAACAATCCTGCAACATTTGGTAATTATCGGACTCACCATTCAATAATTAAATTAATTCTCCAAATGTTACGACAATGTGGTTTTGCGTTTCTTCTTTTGAAGAGTATATGTTACTCTACGACAAAATGTAAACACGTTTCCGAACACTGTTGGCCACCATTTTGTTTTTATTGCTCGGCTTGGTTCGGTTTTATTCGGTTGTGTAAATTCCAAGGATGCGTTCAATTGAGTGCTCGCCTGTAAATCGATGCAACAGTTCATGCAAGCACTTTATATAAATTAATCAATTACACTTCAACACTTCATCTTTTCACCAAACATTGAAGACGGGAGTACCGAATTCTTAAAGATAAATATGACTTTTTAAGCTCCTGGCATCATAAGTGTCCCCACCTATGCTTTAAAAATAAAGAATGATTCAGGTAAAAATTAAGTTGATGAAATTACGTTTTGTTATAATTGACCATGTGTTTAAATATAGGAGATGAATCTAGCGAGCTGTCATTCACCCTGATTGTTTTGGGTTTTTTGCATGGAACTTTTGGATTTTTTTTCAAAGCTGCAATCTCGCCTCACATTAATTATCATAATTTCATTTAAACGTACAAACACACTTACAGTTTTAATTAATTGTGTGTAACAATAACACAGTTGTACCAGTTAGATAATAGAAACATATGTTTATAGTGAACACATTTTTTCATACTATGGAATTTACTACAAGTTATTTATTTCTGAGCCGCTTGTTTTCTAAATTACATAACAATAGTATATTTTTGTTATTTCCAAAACATTTATTTTTATTTTTACGTGAAACCAAATTATGTTTTCATTACTAGTCAATTTTTACAATTTAGCTAAATTTCCAGACCCTATGCTAATTCCGCACTCTACTCTTATTGGTTTTAAAAAAAAATTCCACACCCTATGCTAATTCCGCACCCTACTTTTAATTGATTTTAGAAAAATTTCCAGCCCCTATGCTTATTCAGCCCCTATGTTTATTAGGCACTCAAGAGTAGTCTATTAGTAAAGGCTGCATAGATAGGACACCAGTGCTGGAGTGACAATAACGCTGAATCTCTGACATTGGGGCGGGACATAGCCCAGTGGTACAGCACTCGCTCGATGCGCAGTCGGTTTGAGATCAATCCTCATCGGTGGGCCCATTGGGCTATTTCTCGTTCCAGCCAGTACACCACGATGGTATATCAAAGGCTATGGTATGTACTACCCTGTCTATGGGATGGTGCAAATAAAAGATCCTTTGCTGCTAATCGAAAAGAGTAGCCCATGAAGTGGCGACAGCGGGTTTCCTCCCTCAATATTTGTGTGGTCCTTAACCATATGTTTGATGCCATATAACCATAAATAAAATGTGTTGAGTGTGTCGTTAAATAAAACATTTCTTTCTTTTTCTTTCTCTGATATTGTTAACAAGCATTCTGAGAGTATTGCTAAAACAATACACACATGTATTTTTGTATGTCCTAAGTTTAAGGGCCACAACTCTGTAAAAAATAGGAAAATCGTCATGAATGTTAAAGTTAATCTGTATTCTATATACAGCTATATACAAAACTTTAGTTCAATAGCTTGAGCATTGCAAAAAAGTCTGGATATTTTTTTTCCATTATCTCCTAACATCAAGGGCCATAACTCTGTAAAACAATTGGTGAATCGCCATGAAAGTTAAAGTTTGGACACCACTAGAGCACACTGATTTATTAATCATGTCAAACATTTGGTAATCTTGAACATATAATCTTAGAGAGGAAACCTACATTTTTCCATTAGCAGCAAAGGATCTTTTATATGCACCATCCCAGACAGGACAGCACATACCACAACCTTTGATATACCAGTTGTGGTGCACTGGCTAGAACCAGAAATAGCCCAATGGTTGAATCACCACGAAAGTCACAATTGATATGTAACAGTATATATATGATAAAGCTATATACAAAATTTCAGTTCAACCTTACAAAAAAAAAGGTCCAGAAAACTGTATGTGGGACAGACAGACAGACGGATGGACAGACAGACAGACAGACAGACAGACAGACAGACAGACAGACAGACGGATGGACAGACAGACAGACAGGACAAAACCTATAGTCCCCTTCGGTTGGACTGGTAGGGGACAAATAAATATACATCTGTACATGGAGGAGAGAGGGGCACTGATATAGGTGGGTGTGGTACAGGATTGACAATAACGCTGGTTGCCGTGACAACACTGACCTCCTTGTGGTGGTCCTTGTTGGCGAACAGCTGCAGCTCCTCCCCGTAGATCTCCTGCTGGTTGAGCACGTCCTGGTAGTCCATCTCCTTCAGGATCCCGGGATCCTCGATCCCGTTCGCCTTCAGGAACTCCATGTAGGCCACCTGGAAGGCCTGCCCAATCGACTGGGCAATCAACTGGGCCTGAAAACAACAATATATATATATATATATATATATATATATATATATATATAGTAACATGTACAATCAATAACTATATATGTGTGGGTTATCTGAAGGCCTGCCCAATCGACTGGGCTATCAACTGGGCCTGAAAACAACAATATATATATATATATATATATATATATATATATATATATATATATATATATAGTAACATGTACAATCAATAACTATATATGTGTGGGTTATCTGAAGGCCTGCCCGATCGACTGGGCAATCAACTGGGCCTGAAAACAACAATATATATATAGTAATGTACAATCAATAACTATGTATGTGTGGGTTATCTGAAGGCCTGCCCAATCGACTGGGCTATCAACTGGGCCTGAAAACAACAATATATATATATATATATATATATATATATATATATATATATATATATATATATAGAGTAACATGTACAATCAATAACTATATATGTGTGGGTTATCTGAAGGCCTGCCCAATCGACTGGGCTATCAACTGGGCCTGGAAACAACAAGAAACAAAACACAATATTGATAGGTTCAGTCAATAATAATACATGTAGATTATCCAAAGGCCTACCCAATCAACTTAAAAAAATTATTAGCCATGATTAAAAATTAATTAGCCCTACTTTGCTTTTAAGTTAATACAATTTTACTGATAGTAATAATCAGATATGTGGGCTATAGAGGGATATAGAGCTAAAAAACCACCAAGATTGGGGGTTGGGGTGGGGGTGGGGGCACGATATTCACATTTACAAAACAGACTTAAATGCAGCATTTGACAACTTTTTTTTCACTAGCTGTTGGGCATGACAATAGTAGTTATTTACTAGCCCAACACTGAATACCACTAGCAATGGGAATGGGGCTACCATAATCTAGAAGCCCTGTCTGGCATGGCAATAGTAGTTATTTACTAGCCAAACAATGAATATCACTAGCAATGGGAGTGGGGCTACCATAATCTAGAAGCCCTGTCTGGCATGGCAATAGTAGTTATTTACTAGCGCAACACTGAATATCACTAGCAATGGGAATGGGGCTACCATAATCTAGAAGCCCTGTCTGGCATGGCAATAGTAGTTATTTACTAGCCAAACAATGAATATCACTAGCAATGGGAGTGGGGCTACCATAATCTAGAAGCCCTGTCTGGCATGGCAATAGTAGTTATTTACTAGCCCAACACTGAATATCACTAGCAATGGGAGTGGGGCTACCATAATCTAGAAGCCCTGTCTGGCATGGCAATAGTAGTTATTTACTAGCCCAACACTGAATATCACTAGCAATGGGAATGGGGCTACCATAATTTAGAAGCCCTGATGCTTGAACCGTAGTCTGATACATGATCATCATCAGCATATAATAAAATGAATAAACATCATTTACTTGATATATATAGATTATATGTCATACACGTGTAATAAAACCAGCTTTATACACAGTCACATCTTCTCAAATGTGGTCATAAAAATAGACGGCACGGACATTAAATAAAGCTTGGAATAAAAGAAGATAATTAAATATGCACAACTTAGATAAACACATTATAAGGCAGCATGCACGACCTATAAAAAAGGAAGGGTAAAAAATAGTTGGAGGATTCAATCGATGTTTGATGGTCTCAGATTACAAGACATTCTTCGATGATTGAACTCGTAAGTACGGAAATGGAGAGCATTTCCTTTCAAAGAATAAATGGGGAGCTGAAACGTTTATGGCATTAATTAACAGTGTAACAATACCAAGTGGTGCCAACATTCTTCAAGACATATGACATTTTCGTTTATTACATCGGTTTTCATACAGATTCAGCTATTTCTGCTGTCTTTACATTTGTTCAGCTTCCTGAGGAAGAACAGCAGAGCCAGCCATTTGTCACCCGACTGATTTTTACGCGATACGTTAAACCAAATGACTACCACCCGAACAAGTCAAATATTTAGCAAACAAAACAAAAAAATTTCCAACTGAACTTATACATGTAGGTGAGTATTACCTAACATATACTGTTCACAATAGGTATGGGATATTCAAATATAACACAAGATAATACAGTGTTACCTAACATAAACTGTTCAGATAGGTATGGGATATTCAAATATAACACAAGATAATACAGTGTTACCTAACAAACTGTTCACGATAGGTATGAGATATTCAAATGTAACATAAGATAATACAGTGTTACCTAACATAAACTGTTCACAATAGGTATGGGATATTCAAATGTAACACAAGATAATACAGTGTTACCTAACATGCACTGTTCACAATAGATGTGGGATATTGAAATATAACACAAGATAATAAACTTCATGTATATTCTGTTTAAACAAAACAATGCTAGATACAAACTTCCTAAAATGGTGCTACATTAAAGTTTGCTTTGTTTAACAATACCACTAGAGCACACTGAATTATTAATGGTCAGCTATTAGATGTCAAATATTTGGTAATTTGTGACATATAGGGCCGAATTTACAAAGCGTGTTTTTCTTAAACACAGGTGTTTAAGCATTGTAAATGTACGTAGTTACACATGTTTAAGACATAAACGTACTTTGTAAATTCAGTCCTGTCTTAGAGAGGAAAACCACTACATTTTTCCATTACTAGCAAGGGATCTTTTATATGCACCATCCAACAGACAGGATAGCACATACCACAGCCTTTGATATACTAGTGGTGGTGCACTGGCTGGAACGAGCAATAGCCTAAAGGGCCCACTGACGGGGATCGATCCTGGACCAACCACACATCAGGCCTAGTGTTTATAAAACTTTTAGAGTCTAGACTCGAGACTCTAATAGAGTCTGAGACAGTAACGTTATGGCAATGCCATACAAATTGTACGCATGTGACGTCATTTGAGATTGAGTCTGGACTCTAAAAGTTTTATAAGCACGGGCCCAGGCAAGCACTTTACCACTGTTGTACGTCATGCCCCGTGTGGACCAAATGTCCAACAGCAATTTTGGGGTATCCTTTTCATGTGCATCCTTGAGTGTAAGCTGTTGGTAGAGCGATCCCTTGAGTAAACTGCATCATAGGATCAAATTCTATTAGTGAACTCGTTCTCCGATTTGATTTCCACCCATCACAACCAGTCCCCCATGACTGGTATATCAAACACCATGGTATATGCTGTCCTGCCTGTGGGATAGTCTAATATAAAAGATCCCTTACTGCTAAGGAAAAAAAATGTAGCAGGTTGCGTCTAAGACTATGTGTCAGAATTATCAAATGTTTGCCATCCAATAGTTCAACTGATAGAATGGGACCACACTAAAATACTGTATACAGTATAAATGGCTTATACTATCATCTGGTAATCAAATTTACAGAAGGAAATTTAATTTTTACCGACAAAAAAAAATCAACGCCTATCTCTTGTAATTCATTTACTGATGATCCCCTTTCCCGGCACAATTACCTAACAGTGTTATTTCATTCAGTGATCAGTCTAGCCTGCTACAGGGATCTCTTCACGGTTAACTGTGTCAAATGATTGCCAGTGTGGAGGAATCCACAAACACGTTGCCAGGAGCAAAATCAATGTGCACATACTGTGAACCCATGTAATTATCGAGGCAAATGGTGTAATGATAATCTCGGGAAACATAATAAGCTTCTTTTTTCTTTAAAAAAAAAACACAAAAAGAAGAAAAAAAAGAGAGAAAGTTTTGTTGCGATAAGCTTCACATTGATGATGCTAATTATGAGGAGCATCACCAATAGCTAAGTCCAGAGAGTTACATGTAACTGAATGGTCCAAGAATCAATTCCAACTAACAGATCTGTTACAGAATTACAAAGGAAAGGAATGTTTGTTAAATGACACCTCAGCACATTTTAGACTGGTTATTTGCTATGTTGCATGATTATGTTGACAATCAGACGAAAGAGGAAAGGAAAGGAATGTTTGCTGAATGACACCAGGATCTAGCTCAGCTGGTAGATCGCTCGCCTGAGGTGCTTACGTTGTAGGATCAAGTTACCTCAGTGGACCCATTCTGTTATTGGGTTATTTCCTGTCCCAACAATGCACCACGACTGGTATATCAAAGGTTATGGTATGTGCTGTCCTGTCTGTGGGAAAGTGCATTAATGGAAAAAAAATTATAATTTTCTCTCTAAGACTATACTTCAAAATTACCAAAATGTTTGACATCCAATGAATGTGCTCTAGTGGTGTCATTAAACAAAAACAAAAGCAAAAACAATTTCAACACTTGGTAAAGAGGAAAGACCAGAAATGTTTGTTTAATGACATCTTAGCACATTTAAACCTACGGTTATTTGTTGTGTAACAGACTGTTATTTTGAACAAGAATTCCATGCCGTTAAATGTCTCACCTATTATAAATTCTTTTGAACTTCCATGTGTGCACGCAACTAGAAACCAAGTTTCATTGATCTAGGACTGATAGTAGGATCTAAAACCGTAATTTCAACGTTCAACTTTAACACAAAAGTTGGCGCCATCGCCACCATCATAAAAGTAATACCTCTATCAAGCCTTCTTACTTCACCAAGGTGTGACAAAATCTAGCAATGGGTCTTTCCTAGGACATATATACTAGCCTTTGATCCACTCTGCTTCAGAATCGATTACTCAAGGTGGAATGATCTAGGCACTGTACTTCTAATTCATACCGGGATGTTTGTCACATTTGTTCCTCTGTGTACACATGGTTTAAACAGAAGAAGTTTGTTTTGTTTAACGACACCACTAGAGCACATTGATTTAGTAATCATCGACTATTGGATGTCAAACATATGGTCATTTTTTGACACTGTCATACAGAGGAAACCCGCTACATTTTTTCATTAGTAGCAAGAGATCTTTTATATGCACCATCCCACCGACAGGATAGCACATACCACAGCCTTTGATATACCAGTCGTGGTGCACTGGCTGGAACGAGAAGTAGCCCTATGGGCCCATCAGATGAGCGCTTTACTACTAGGCTGTGTTCTGCCCCCAATGGGGATCGATCCCAAACTGACTACACATCAAGCGGGCGCTTTACCACTGGGTTACGTCCCGCCCTGGTTTAAACAGAGATTACTGCATGAATAGCCATTAGATAGTATTTAAATTACAAGTTGTTTCAAAATCAATCTATGAGGCAAAGTGAGTTGCATACATTTTTAAATGATGAGTTGTGAGATAAATGGTGTCTACAACAGAAACAAGTATAGTATTTTATTTCTTACATATCCTCAAAACCAAGTTGAAAAGGAATTTAATAGTCTTTTTCCAACAAAAACTTACTTATGGTAGTTAACTTGTACATAGAGCAATCAGTTTCAATTCAACCTATACATCACAGAGCACTGAACTCTGGTTGTGCTTATTTCATTGTATGTGTCATCACCACGAAGCAGCCAATCAGATGTGATCAAATCAATATCTCTCTAGCTAGTGGAAGATCACTTTGTGATACCACAAATCTCACACGTGTTCGATATCTTTCCAACAGGTGTGTAAGAAATAAAACTTAATTTTGTGGTTGGTGGGTACATAAACTAACTGTCTTCCACCCCCACCCTCAACATATGATACAATTCTGGAATAGTTCTTATTAAAGACACAAACTAATTCCACATATCAAATTAAGTCTCTTAGACAAACTTGAATCCACTCGGTTAATACAGAATGAGAAATAATATACTGAAGAATTTTAAATCAATAAAACCCACTGACTTCAACCTTTTAATTTCCGACATTTAAACCTACTTTTTCTATTCTGTGGTCTAATTAAGTTTCATTTACATACACAATCCTGGTTTACAGATGTTCTTGTGTTTTTTAATTTTAAAAAAGACACAGAATCACCATGCATTTATTCATATAAATATCATCTACTGACCTCGACTGTTGATTTATAACATTAAAATTCTAATCTGGGAACAAACATTATATTCAATATTTGTTTTGTATAAATGTGGCTCACATCCATCCATCATTCTGGAGCAACTGTGTATGCAAGTTGTTAGCATGCACAGAGTTCCGTAATGCACAGGAAGAGCCAAACTAATATGCCCCGATATGCCTCGCAATGGGGGCATATAATAACACTGCCCTCACATCAAGTTAAACTAAAATCAGTCATGCTAACATCGTGCAGTAATAACTTCCCGTAACTGGAAGAAGAAGACCTTTAGCAGCCTGTTTGCCGAGACAGGTTCAATTTTGGCAATCAAAAACCATGATTCCTCTGTCCACACGCTGTGGTTTGAACTATTTCTCCGGCACAGTTTTCATAATGAAATAATTTAATCCAAACAACTCCTGTTCCGCGACCAATTCTAAAATATAAAGCTCTTACAAGAACTGACAGACGAGATCAGGAGTGTAATTGGCACACTGAAATCAATCGGACAGAAATTACACATTATTTTTGTGCTGTATTTGGACTGAATTTATTACTGAAATGGAAGGGATGATTTTCCTTAACTGTCATCAAATCCAAGCATTGAATTTGGGGATTTTGTTTTAGGATTCTATCAGAATCGTAAAATCATTTAATACAGATATATTTTGAGATTTCAACCATCTGATTATCATAGGGGATTCTGTCGAAATCGAAACGATGATTTAAGATGACGGTAGATATATATTTGAGAAACCATCTCATTATCTCAGGCTTCTGACACAAAATCTGGGATTTGCAGAAACATCAAACCTTGCTAAATTTCGTAGCCCGAAAAATTTAATAACTTGTTAATAACTTGTTATTTTAAATATTAAAACATTAAAAAAAATTGTATCTCTTAATATGCAAACATTTCAGCTGTAGTTTTGGTGTTCTGCAACTGATTACAGCGATTTGACCTGCAGTCTTTCAGACAGCAAAACATGTAGACTTGATATTCTGTTTTCAAGAGATACTATCTTTTTGACATTAAATACTTTAGTCATCAAAGAAGAGGTTGCACATCAACAATTGCATTACCTCTAAACCAAGTGTGTTTCCATGCACTGATTTAAAAAAAGGGCCCATGAAAACATCCCGTTTTGAGAGAATTCTGTTTACTTGAGGTTAGACCGGCCTCGGTGGTGTCGTGGCAGGCCATCGGTCTACAGGCTGGTAGGTACTGGGTTCAGATCCCAGTCGAGGCATGGGATTTTTAATCCAGATACCGACTCCAAACCCTGAGTGAGTGCTCCGCAAGGCTCAATAGGTAGGTGTAAACCACTTGCACCGACCAGTGATCCATAACTGGTTCAACAAAGGCCATGGTTTGTGCTATCCTGCCTGTGGGAAGCGCAAATAAAAGATCCCTTGCTGCTAATTGGAAGAGTAGCCAATGTAGTGGCGACAGCGGGTTTCCTCTAAAAAATCTGGGTGGTCTTTAACCATATGCCTGACGCCATATAACCGTAAATAAAATGTGTTGAGTGCGTCGTTAAATAAAACATTTCTTCTTCTACTTGAGGTTAGATGGATTTCTCTGTATCACATGGGGCGGGACGCAGCCCAGTGGTAAAGTGCCCCGCTTGATGCGCAGTCGGTCTGGGATCAATGCCCGTCTGTGGACACATTGAGATATTTCTTGTTCCAGCCACCATAACTGGTATATCAAAGGTGATGGTATGTGCTATCCTGTCTATGGGATGGTGCATATAAAAGATGCTTGCTACTAATGGAAAAATGTGGTGGGTTTCCTTTCTAAGACTATATGTCGAAATTACGAAATGTTTAACATCCAAGAGACGATGATTAATAAATCAATGAGCTACAGTGGTGTCATTAAACAAAACAAACTTCTGTATCACAATTATAAGTTTATGTCAAATGGATATATTTTGTGACACACACACACACACACACACACACACACACTGACACACACACCATCCCATCTGATCAGACTGTCAACTGTCATGATGAAGTTGGCCAACTTGACGTTTTGTATTGTGATTTCCCTAACTCCCGACTTACGACGGGTGTGCTCATATAACAACTAATGGGTTATATACGATGGGAACAGAGTTGTAAAAGCACTCAGTAGCAACTGGACAGTCGTAGAAGTCGTGAGAGCATAAAGTTGGCCAACTTTGTAATGGCAGCTGGTAGTCTGACCATAGCATAAGACAGCTTTGTGAAATGTTTCTTTTTTTGTTTAACGACACCACTAGAACACACTGAATTATTAATCATCGGCTATTGGATGTCAAACATTTGTAAGGTTTTTTTCCATCACTACCAAGGGGTCTTTAAAATGTACCATCCCACACAGGATAGCACATACCACAGCCTTTGATACACCAGTCATAATGCACTGGCTTTGTGAAACAGGACCAGCTCTCTTTTCAAAAAAAAACTCGAGAGTATCATATAAATTTAATTTGGACACTGTAGACTCCATCATACGCTCAGTATTCCAAATAACTTGCGTTCCACATTTTCTCTCTGGAAATATTGACTGGAGTGGAGAAATGCCAATAAACCTGAGACCCAGATCAGGATGAAGTATCAATAAGGTGGGGACCCGGAATGAACTGGGCTGAGTACAGCTGAGTAAGTAAAATCCCAATTACACACTAATTACTTCAATGGATCAGTTTATTAAGGTGGAATTAGTCCATAGCCGCATCCATCGGTGAAACTAAAGCAAGGTTTTGATCGTGAGACCCACTGATCCAGTGCTATAACACACACATGTGACTTCTCACAATGATAATTATAATCCTGGGCCCCTTTTACGAAGCAATCTTAGTGCTATGGTCACCGTAAGTGTATAAGGTAGTTATTCACTTAATGTGATTTTAGCGCTGTAAGATCAAAGAAAGAAATGTTTTATTTAACGATGCACTCAACACATTTTATTTACGGTTATATGGCATCAGACATATGGTTACGGTCCACACAGATTTTGAGAAGAAACCCGCTGTTGCCACTACATGGGCTACTCTTTCCGATTAGCAGCAAGGGATCTTTTATTTGCACTTTCCACAGGCAGGATAGCACAAACCATGGCCTTTGTTGAACCAGTTATGGATCACTGGTCGGTGCAAGTGGTTTACACCTACCCATTGAGCCTTGGTTTTGGAGTCGGTATCTGGATTAAAAATCCCATATATATATAATATATATATATATATATATATTATATATATATATATATATATATATAGACACATACATACATACATACATACATATATTTGTATATATATCATGGCCGAAAAAGAAAAACAATAACCCTACTGAATATGGAATTGTCTAAAAAGTAAGTAGCTTTTGGCATCACATTTGTTTACTTACAATTTTGAATCTATTACTATTTTAACAATATTTAACCAACGGGCCTACAATTTTCAATGAATGTGGCAAATATCTACAGAATAATGAGTGTGAAATATTAAATATACAGTCCTCATAGTTTTAAGACAATTCCGTATTTAGTAGGATTATAGTTTTGCTTGTTGTTTTTTGGTTGTTTTTGTGCCATTTAGCTTTCAGTGTCATGTTTTTTCACTTACGGATGCAATTTTGAATCGGTTGCTATTTTAACAATATTGGATCTACGGGCCTACCTTTGTTACTGAAGGTGGCAAATATCCATATAGTAATGAATGTGAATTATTAAACTTACAGTCCCGATACGTTTTAAATAATTCTAAATTCAGCATAGTTATCAGGATTTGTTTTGGCCATCCAATATATATCAATAGAGTATGAAAACCGACCACCCACGGGACCAAGTGAAAAAGCCAGTTTTAAGGGATATCAGTTTAGAGAGGTTCTGTTCTGCAATGATATTTAAAAAAAGTTAAAGTTTGTTTTATTTAACGGCGCCACTAGAGCACATTGATTTTTTTATCTTATCATCGGCTATTGGACGTCAAACATATGGTTTTTTTAGAAGAAACCCGCTGTCGCCACATAGGCTACTCTTTTATGACAAGCAGCAAGGGATCTTTTATTTGCACTTCCCACAGGCAGGATAGCACAAACCATGGCCTTTGTTAAACCAGTTATGGATCACTGGTCGGTGCAAGTGGTTTACACCTACCCACTGAGCCTTGCACAGCACTCACTCAGGGTTTGGAGTCGGTATCTGGATTAAAAATCCCATGCCTCAACTGAGATCCAAACCCAGTACCTACCAGCCTGTAGACCGATGGTCTAACCACGACGCCACTGAAGCCGGTGATATTTAAAAAGGAACTGTGGAAAACATCTGGATTTGAGAGAATTGTGGTTTAGAGGCTCTAGTTCAGAGGAGTTTTACAATGCATGTATGCAAGGGGTTTTTTCATGTTTTTTTAACAGTAACAGGGTTTCTGCCAGAGGTTAAAATGGGTATGGCACCATACCCAGATTTGTTGGCAGATTTAAAAAAAAAAAAGTTAACCTTTTAACAAAATTAATTACTCCCATCATTACTGTATGATTTTCTTAACCCTAACCCTAAACTTAACCCATTTTCTTTCTGGGGGAGGTCCCCCACACCCCCTACTGACTGTGGTTGCATTCAATTCCATAGCGCCATACCCACAAATGTCTTTCTGGCAGAAACACTGAGTAATGTTCTTTTACAAAATACCAGTGTATAGCTTTTACAGCAGGTATAATTGAATTTACATGTACACAGGTACACCATTACTTGGGTTTTCTCCGTTGTTTTTTTCACTGTATAGTTATGCACAGCTTCACGCACACAGCATTCCGATATTTGCTGGGGGGGGGGGGGTTTTCTTGGTTTTTTAACAAATACTTTAATACGGCCTTGTCAGCCATTAGTGAAATGAGTGTGAGCCGATTTCACGCCAATTACCGCACAGTGCAGCAGTGGCAGCTCTGGTCGCCTCATTGATCCCGCCATATTTAGCAGCCGACTGCACCTTCACATCTCGCCGAGGCAATCACGGCTTGAAAAAACATGTCTTGTCACGAAATAACCCACGCTCACCAATTACAGGAAGGTCCATATCGACAAATGCTCTCTTGTTTACATTCAATTTCATGTTCTTTAAAAAACAGATTGCTGCAATAGTGACATTTGTTTATTGGGTGTTGTTGATGGATTACTAGTCAATAACGTGTCTGACCCTAATCATTAGATAGTGTAAAGTATTTTCGATTATTTAGACTTCTTTTTTCAAAGGTTAATTAACTTGCAAATTACTTAAATACTTTTTGCTTAAAAGTTTAATTTTGACAAATTTGTAGCAGCTTGAAATTAATTTATGACAAATCTTTAAAACAGGTTTGCACCTTGGAAACAAGGGTAAGAAGCTTTAATGTTTCTTATTTAATATATTTACGTATATAGGCTATTGGATTTCAAAAAGTTTGTTTTGTTTAATAACACCACTAGAGCAAACTAATTAATTAATCATAGACTATTGGATGTCAAACATGTAGTCTTAGAGTGGAAACCCACTACATTTTGTTTTCATTAGTAGCAAGGGATCTTTTATATGCACCATCCCACAGATAAAATAGCACATACATGTACCATGGCCTTTGATATACCAGTCATGGTGTACTGGCTAGAACGAGAAATAGTCCAATGGGCCCACCAACGGGGATTGATCCTCAACCGACCCTGCATCAAGTGAGTGGTTTACCGCTGGGTTGCATTCCACCCCAGGAAGAGAAAGATGCTCCCATCCCTATTTTTCCATAGCTACAAAAAAGTAAAGTTTGTTTTATTTAACAACGCCACTGGAGCACATTGATTTGTTTATTTTATCATCGGCTATTGGACGTCAAACATATGGTCATTCTGACACTGTTTTTAGAGGAAACCCGCTGTCGCCACATAGGCTACTCTTTTTACGACAGGCAGCAAGGGATCTTTTATTTGCACTTCCCACAGGCAGGACAGTACAAACCATGGCCTTTGTTGAATCAGTTATGGATCACTGGTCGGTGCAAGTGGTTTACACCTACCCATTGAGCCTTGTGGAGCACTCACTCAGGGTTTGGAGTCGGTATCTGGATTAAAAATCCCATGCCTCGACTGGGATCCAAACCCAGTACCTACCAGCCTGTAGACCAATGGCCTAACCACGACACCACTAAGGCCGGTCCATAGCTACAAAGCATTTAAAAATAAAGTTATAAAATGGTAGAAGAAATGATTTTTGTCTCGAACTGAAATTAGGAGGTTCTCCCATTAGTGAACATAATAGATAAAGAACTAGTATGAGAAAGATACTCAGTGACTTTTCTCTGGCTGCAAGCATACAAAAATAATCTTAAAATTGTTACAAAATAGTAAAAGAAAATGGTTTTGTTTCGAAATGAAATTAAGAGATTCTCTGATTAGTGAACATAATGGTCAAAAGAGCTAAGAAGAGAAAGATACTTCACCCAATTTCTCTATCGCTACAAGCATATAAAAATAAAAATAATTATAAAATGGTAAAAGAAAATTATTTTGTCTCTAAATGAAGTTAAGAGATTCTCTACTTGGTAAAACGTAATGATGTACCATTTCCTTGTACGGTACAATGTACATGCCTTGGGGAAAGAGAGACATTTTTTTTGTTTGATGTCAGAAGCAGAATGTTTGCTTGGTTTGTCTCATAATTATTTTATTATTAGTCTTCCATAGCAGGATATAGTGTGGTAGTTAGAGTACTCGCCTGGGGTCATAGGACTAAATAATCCTTCTTGGTGAATCTATTGCAGTCTTTGCCATCAGCAAACTACCAAAGTGAAGTGAAGAACACTCTTCAGAAACGGTGCTACAGGCAACCAATCACTTTCCTCATTGGAATGTGCTATTAATCCATCGCTACACTTACTGAATAATGTTTGTATGCAAAAATAATTGTACAATTTTCTTCTAAGGAGATATGGCTTTGCTGCTCACTTAAGTCAAGTGCAAGAAATTGCTTCTCTATCTTATATAGTACAGACTGTATTTGGTTATTTTTCATTCTAACCAGTGTTTTCATCATTGCTGTATTAAAGGCTGTGGTATGTGTTGTTCGAATCTTTCTGTGGGAGAAAGATTTCTTGTGGCTTGTATACAGGTAACATGCAGGACTAGTGATTATACAGAATTTTTTTTTACCTTTCAGACTCTAACGAAGTCTACATAAGACTCAAAGGTGATAACAAAAAGGTTTTGGAATTAAATTTCATATCATAAACTTATTCAAAGTCACAGATAGTTGCAGGGAACATTTTGTTTTCAAAAGCTTGATTAGTGATATTTCTAGTCAGTTGAAAATTGATTAGCAACTACTGTTTAATGTTGTAAAATTGTGTGGCAATCTCTGAAACTTGCATAGTGAATTATGACGCGATACTGAACAAAATGTTGCCTACCAGGTGCAACAAATTTCATATAGATCTCCTAAGCTGAAAGGCTATAACTCTGTTAAAAAGGAGGAAAACTCCAATGAATGAATAAATGACTGAATATGAATGGAAGTCAAACCTGATCTGTAGTTCTGAATGATAAAGCTATACACAAAATTTCACCTCATTATCTTGAAGTATTGTGAAAAAAGTCTAGAAAACCGTATGTGGGACAGATGGACAGAGTGATAGACAGACAGATGGACAGATGGGTGGACAAATGAAGACAAAACCTATAGTACCCTCCAGTAACTGTTGGGGAGGGGGGAATGTATATTGTAGTCCAGTAGCAAAGTGTTTGCTTGATGTGTGGTCGGCCTAGGATCAATCCCTGTCAATGTGCCCATTGGGCTATTTTTTGTTCCAGCCAGTGCATCACGACTGGCATATCAAAAGCTGTGGTATGTGCTATCATGTCTGTGGGATGGTGCATATAAAAAATCTCTTGCTACTTATGAAAAAATGTAGCAGGTTTCCTCTTTAAAACTATATGTCAGAATAACCAAAATGTTTGACATCCAATAGCTGATGATTAGTAAATCAATGTGCTTTAGTGGTGTTGTTAAACAAAACAAACTTAAACTATAACCCTCCAGCTGAACCACTAAGGGACTAAACCAAAACTGTACACTGAAGCAAGTGTGAATTCCTGCATTCACTACTCTACTCAGAAATAAAAAAGCTTTTGGCCTGTATATGCTTCGGCAAGATGTGAACGATTAGTTTGACGACGGGCCCTGCAGCAGTGACCATTAAGCCCACTATACCGGTGGCCGCACCGAGCCCGGTCTGCTCAAATAGAACATAAAAGTGTAATCACTCTGAAGAAGACACTCATAAATCTGGAGATAAGAATTTTCAACACATCATCACGCATAAAATCCCGCTAAATGCCGCTTTTATTAATTCACAATCCCAAGCCAATATATTTCCTAGCACCAGATGCAGTTACAGATTCGATTACGGAGGGAGTGCTGTAAAAGACAGTAGTTAATTGCTAGCGCCACGATGGAAACCTTGCCAAGCTTTGATGGCTTTACCAGACTGTCTTACACAGAGAAGAAAGTCTTGAAAAAGATATTATCAATATTATTCGCTTCAGCTTCACATTAGTGCATATGACATGCATGTATTAAAAAACCCCACCAAAAAACTAAAAGATAAGTACTGTTGATGTATGATGATATATGTCATATTCGTCCTTGTATTGAGGATGAAAACATGTTATTCTTGGCTCCAAACTCACCACCATGTACAAAAGGGTTCTTTTAAAAAAAACCCACCAAAAAACTAAAACATAAGTACTGTTGATGTATGATGATATACGTCATATTCGTCCTTGTATCGAGGATGAAAACATGTTATTCTTGGCTCCTAACTCACCTGCATTTACAAAAGGGTTCTTTTCATTACTGCATGCACATGATTCACCACTTACCATACTGTTAAATGGGTATTGTTCAGAGGAGTAAATATTCACAGTTTGGAAATGACAGTTTGTCATTTTCAGTCACCAAAATTATTTATTTATTTAGTTACATATGTATTATAATACATTAGATGTACCTGTAACCTGTGCTACACATGGGAAAGTTTAGATGAGGTGTGATGGCTTTACAATGGGGCTTGAAATCTCAACAAACAAACAAAATTATTGCTGTGTAGATACCCAGCCTATATTAGCCAAACTTGAGGAAGGTGAATTTTAATATTCATCAGTGGAAATATGCAATTCAAGCACTTTTCTCCACGAGTAAAATATTAATTAATGTGCTCTTGTGGTATTCTTAAACCAAATAAACTTTAACTTTTATTACGGAGCCAAACCTTGCTCCTCACGTGTCATTAAATATAGCTTCCAATTGTACACACTGTTACAAGTGCTATAAGTAATATGTAATTTCTCTCTGTATTCATATCACTACATTGTCAGATAACTGATTACATTTTTTTTCATTTCCTTCCATCTCTAAAACTGGGACATCTATTCTAAACCAATAACGAGAACATGAAAGAAAGCACCGGGATATTTAATGCATCTTTTGCAGGACTTGAGGCCAGTAAAAAGCTCTTTTGACCAAATCTTCTGATGTAATCAATGCTGTGATATTGACACCATTCTATTTACAAGACTTCCTTCCATTCCGTAGCAGGATCTGTGTCAATAGTAGAGAGACAGCTCGGAGGTACAAGGAAATCCTACGATTCATCTCTACAGGCTCGTGCTCTGCTGTTTGTTTCTTATCTCTTTTGTGTGTGCTTGGGTGTCATTAAATATCCATCCATTCATGCATTCTCTTCTCTCTTTTTTTTAAACATTCCAACCATTATTATATCACTAGATGTAACCCTAGCTAAGCATGGGAAGGTTTAGATGGGGTGTGGTGGTCTTATATTGGGTCTCCCACCCCCCCACCCTCCAAAAAAAAAAGAAAAAAGACTGATGTGTAGATACCCAGCCCTCAGTAGCCAAAGCTATATACCGTACACATGGCTGCCGTGTATTTAGCCACTTAGAACTGTGTTATGTCACAGATGGCATGGCCACGATAATTTTATTTATGAAATTCATACCCAATACTTAGCACGATGTGTGTATGGTAGTTGGCTGAACATGAAAAGGGTTTGTTTTGTTTAACAACACCACATTGATCGGCTATTGGATGTCAAACATTTGGTAATTCTGACACCTAGTCATTAGAGGAAACCTGCGGCTGGACATGAGTGCAAAAACATTCTTGCAAGGAAGACCATCTCGGCCCTGTTCCACGAAGTGATCTTAGCCCTAAGATCAACTTAAGTGCATAGGGTAGCTATGCGCTTAAGGTAATCTTAGGGCTAAGATCGCTTCGTGGAACGGGGCCCAGGTGAGTAACAAAAAGGCAGTCGGCAGTGCAGATCTAAAGAGGACAAGTGATCAGATGAAAGAGAAACTGTCAAGAAGGTCATGGGTATTATAATATAGATTACAAAAATACTGAATTCTGTATTATTTTATTTACTGGGTTGACATTTCTGCTGGTGAACTATTAATTCCCCAAGTGCATCACTGACCCCATTGCAATTTAAAAATTACTGAATATACCAACACACACAACTGTTACACTACTTTCAGAGATGTTTGAAACACATTTAGCTACAGTTAAACTGGCTTCAGTTTTTGTGAGTATGTCAAGCTAGATTGTCAAATGCCATGCAAGTTGGTGTCGTAGGTTCGAAGCCCGTCAACTGACACTTCGTGGTTTTAGTTATCACATGACATTGTGTAAATAAAAATACATTTCCCAGCTATTCATATTACATGTATGGCAATTGCAATGGGTTCCTTGTTTTAAAATGCTTGACCAAGTAAAGTTTGTTTTGTTTAACAACACCACTAGAACACATTGATTTATCAATCATCGGCTATTGGATGTCAACAAATGCTGGACCAATGCTTTGTTAGTTAGTATATCCTGTTTTGAAATTCTTGATTGACCTTGATTTATACACCTTGGTTCCAATCACCTGTTAAAATCATTACCAACTCCAGTCTACCTTGATTTATACACCTTGGTTCCAATCACCTGTTAAAATCATTACCAACTCCTGTCTACCTTGATTTATACACCTTCATTCGACGCATGTGACAAAATCATTACCAACTCCAGTCTACCGTACCTTGATTTATACACCTTCATTCAACGCACATGACAAAATCATTACCAACTCCATCTACCTTGATTTATATACCTTCGTTCAACGCACGTGACAAAATCATTACCAACTCCAGTCTACCTTGATTTATATACCTTCATTCGACGCACGTGACAAAATCATTACCAACTCCTGTCTACCTTGATTTATACACCTTCGTTCAACGCACGTGACAAAATCATTACCAACTCCAGTCTACCTTGATTTATATACCTTCGTTCGACGCACGTGACAAAATCATTACCAACTCCAGTCTACCTTGATTTATATACCTTCGTTCGATGCACGTGACAAAATCATTACCAAAAGTGTAAACCTTGCTACACATGACGGCCTGACACTGAATATATGATAAATCAATGAAGGAATTGTCGTTGCTGACAAAAGGCTCTAAAGAATGAAAAACCTTATTCCAATTAGTTGAGTTACAAACTCGTCAAGCTATATAGTTACCAGCCACCTTGTTATTTACAAAGACTGTTATGGGAGACAAAACATAATCTCAAATTGAATCTTTACATACATGTGTAAAGGTAGATTGATCAGGACTTTTAATGAAAAATTGGATTAATATCACAACTTTTTTTTTGAATACATATCTTAGCGCATGTTCGCAATAAACCTGAAATACATACAAAATATAGATATTCTTACATTTATACATACATACATACATACATAGATAGATAGATAGATAGATAGATAGATAGATACACAGATACATACATACATACATATATACATACATACATGTAGCTCAGAACATATCATGACAAGTCTGATTTTAATATCCCCTGTGCCAGTGCGTCATTGAATATATGTATGTTTAAGTCAAAACCCGACATACATAGAATAGAGATATTCAAAATATAAAAATACATATATAGCCAGTGCCAGGTCTGTCCACATCTGCATGTAAGTCAAACGTTGCCAAGCCATGGGGCCTTAGAACTGTGTGGTTGTTGGACTGGTATGAATATGGTTGACTAATGATCGTTCTATTTTTGTGGAACGTAGTTGGTCTGATTGGTAGCGTTCCGGCCCAACAATTGCGGGCGATTGGGTGCCACAGGTTCGAGTCTCGGTAATGGCATGAGGAAATTTGTGAAGGCAATAAAGGATTTTAATATCCCCTGTGCCAGTGCATCATTGATTATATGTATGTTTAAGTCAACACCCGACATACATACAATAGAGATAATCAAAATATAAAAAAACCCATATCATGACAAGTCTGCAAATTGTCGGTGATTCAGTGCCAGTGTTCTATTAAAGAAATGACAAAATCTAAAGCTACCAGGAGAATGTTTTCCACAAGGATATTATAGTTAAAAGTTAAACTCTGTTTTTGTTTAATGACACACCAGTATGATATACCAGTCGTGGTGCATTGGCTGGAACGAGAAATAGCCCAATGGATTCACTGACAGGGATCGATCCCAGACCGACCACGCATCAGGGGAGTGCTTTACCACTGGGCTACGTCCCGCCTCACCCATTATAAGTGAGAGATCTTTTACATGCACTTTCCCATAGACAAGACAGCACATACCACAGTCTTCGTTATACAAGTAATTAGTGTTGGGAATAAGTTGGAATTTCATCATTAATCATCAGTTATAATCAGTTTGCACCAACCGATCAACTTTCAATTACACAATCGGCTAAAATAATATGAACATAAGAAGAATTTGAATTATAAAGACTATCTTTCTTTGTATCAACACAATGTCGAAGTAACCAAATATTGTAAATATAGATACCAGTTCCAAGAATTTGCTACAATCAGTCATCATAACTGACCAATATAAACCATGGTTGCAGGATAAATAACTTTAATCTTTTTTAACTATTTATTTCTGTGTTGAACATCCATAGGGTGCAACTATAAACCAAGTTTCACTGATCCAGGACTTAGAGTTTGTGAGAAATGAATATAAAGATGAAACTTTAATGCATAAGTTGATGCCATCATCACCACTACCATCAGAAAAGTAGTACCTATATCTTGCCTTTTTAGTTCATAATGGCAAGAGAAAAAAACCCCATCTCTACATCATCCAGATCTGAAGAAAACCCCCATCTCTACATCATCCAGATCTGAAGAAAAACCCCATCTCTACATCATCCAGATCTGAAGAAAAAGCATTGACCCCTTTACTTCTGGTCAGGCAGGTCATATCACCAAGCAAAAACCTTCTGATATACTATGAACTCATCAGCGATTGGTTCCTCTCTGGAGATGAAAACTTGGAGAGGCGGGAGGGGGGAAGCAACTTTAATCAGGCCAATCATTAATGAAACACAATGGCACTCCCCTTTGGGAGTGCATTTCAATTCTAAACCTACTGCAATAAATTCATAAATTCAAGATACTAAAAAATTATAGTACATAGCATATTTGAAGAAAAAAAAGAGCATTATTTTGAAATGAGAATCAATAATATATTCACAGGCATGTGACTGAAGAAATTAGGGAGGAGGGGACTTAATTAGCATGACATCAATAACAATAGTGCTAAAAGCAGAAGTCTTTTTCATAGTGGGAGCGTGGGTGGAGGTTGCAGCATGAATCCTATAGATAAAGTTTTAATGAAGATTTTAATTTGGTACATCTTGGTTTCAGGTACTGTGTGACCACTAAAAGAAATGTACAAAAATATATTTAATATCTGCGGGGTTATTTGTTTGTGTTGTTTGTTTTTTGATATCACTATATATACATGTATATACATGTAGACATATTTGTCTGCTTTCAAAAATGTAGTCATAATGATACTTCAACGGTATTTCAGAAAAATAAGTGACTTCCTTTTGTGTAAAATTTACTAAGTACATGTATGCCCTGCTAAATTATTATATAAAATTAAAAATAAAAATATAAAATTAAATAATTTATTTATTATAACAATAATGCAATTTACCGGTATATTTTATAACAATATATGATTGTTATTACAAAAATGGCCATTAAAAAAATTAATCAGTTTTACCACAATTTTTTTAAATTATACATTATTGAGGTAATTTCAAAAACATTTAAAAAATGAATGTTTTATAAAAATAAATTAATAAAAAAAAACTTTCAGAAAATACAGTGCTTTAGCAGAATCATGATGAAAATTTATGAACTTTTATAAAGTTATTTTTACCAACCAATCTTACTGAATTACATGTAGTTGGGAGGCTTTTTCCTTTCCAATATCTTTTTTTTAAATTCCAGTTGCTAAGTCTTTCAAAACAAACACTTTTTCACCAGTCAAACATTGCATGCCACAGCCTCATTGTAAAGTAGTTTGGTTCTCTTGCCCAATGTAAATCTGCAAGATTACAAACCTTAAATTCAAAGCAACACATGTTTTTGAAATCATGATCAGCTTAGTGGAAATCAAATTAAGAAAATGCAAAACATGATGCAAACATGAAAATGATATCAAATTATTTCAGCAAAATATATAAGATTTAGAAAATAGTAATAAAATGCTGTAATATATACAACTTGTAGAGAGAGAGAGAAAGAGAGAGAGAGAGAGAGAGAGAGAAAGAGAGAGAGAGAAAGAGAGAGAGAGAGAGAGAGAAAGAAAGAGGGACACAGAGAGGGAGAGAAAAAAAAATTAAACCCTAATTTACCAATTTTAAATTATTTTCTTAAATGGACAATTTCATAAATCCCTATGTGGCACAATTAAATCAAGACTAGCCGGTGGGAATTGACTAATGGAACTACGCTGTTGGCCATCTATGCTAGAAAGAAACAGACCAAAAAAAACACCCCAAAAAACAAACCCAACTGTTCATGATTTTGTAAAATTAAATCATGATAATCTATTTCTATATTATAATTTTTTTTTATTTAATTAAGAAATAAAAAATATTGGTTTACATTCTTTATTCATATGCACTGAGATCCATGTACATGTGTAGGCAGAATTACGTGAATGATTTAAGTTTTGTGGATCTGTGACTTGTATAATTTGTGAGAAATGCCAAACTTACAGATCAGCTGACCTCAAAACAAAAGTTGACATAATTTAGACAACAACGAAGGAACATTTTGGCAAACGTGTTTAATTATGAACAAAAATGTCAGCTGGAGCCACACAATCGTTAGCCAAACCGACAAACCACCAGGCTACATTGTAGAGCCTGCAAACTGATCACCTCTGACAAGACTTGAACCTTGGCTACCAAGATGACATTCCAGTGTTCAAAACTGATGTTATTGTATAGCTGGATGTCAAACATTCGTTAATTCTGACATATAGTCAGCTACTTTTTTCCATTAGTAGCAAGGGATCTTTTTTAAGCACCATCCCACAGATAGGATAGCACATACCACGGCCTTTGATATACCTTTACGTATATTGTTAAATACAATGTTGGTTGTGTTTTTTGACAAACAGAACTGTGATATATTGAACTTTGGTAGCTTCTGATAATCGCTCATTTATAATTACTATTCACACATGCACAGATGTGGTGTTGCATCATGGTCGCCCATCTTCAAATGTATCATGTCTCAGTTTGTCGTAATTAATTAGCAGTATTTTAACAGTTATAATGACTCCGTTATCATTACATGGTGGCAGCCGTGGGATGAAACACTTGCCTTTCTGAACTGAATAGTTGTGAAGTTATTCTTAGGTTTAAATTGACGAAAGTGTCGACCAAAGCCTGTGTTTCTTGAATTTGTGAAAACGGAGTGAGACGTTTCACGCAGTAAGTGAAAATATAAAACACTTAAACAAAAAATTATTTAGTATTGCCAGATGGTAAACAGATAGACCACCAAGATGTTAAGTTTGATTACACTGAGATCACGTGATCACGTAGGATCGTACATCGTCGGGACATGACGTCATACTACTGATTCTCACTTTGTGATATAATTATTGTTCCTTATTCAAACTTCAGTTAAATAAAATGGATATAGGCCCAACGCCTAGAATGGATTGGAAACATCCAAATCAACCCGAAACATTTAAACTTTTTAGGCAAAAATGTAACTTGTATTTTTCAGTAAAAGACATTTAAAAAAGAGAAACAGGTTGATCAAATACTACTATACACTGGTGATGAAGGTCTAAAGATGTTCAATTCATGGGATATGTCTGAGGCAGATAAAAAAAAAGACCCAAAGAAGATTTTCGAAAAATTAGAAACACAAATTGAGCCAAAAGTAAAATTTCATGTCCAGATTTTACCTACAGAAATATAAACAAAGTGACAGAGAATATGTTGATGATTTCAGGACTAGATGCAAATTACAAGCACAAGTGTAGATTTAGAGATGATGAAGATTTGAATGAAAGAATAAGAATAATTGATAATGGCAGTAAATATTTCAGAAATTCAAAAAGACTTGTTAAGTAAGGACGAAAGACTTACGCTAGAAGAAGCAATTGAATTAAGTCACATAAAGGAAGAGTCAATTCAGGATATGGCTCAGTTGCAAGATGTTCGCTGTGATGTACAAACCATGAATGCAGTTCAAAACAGTAATTTAAAAAAAAGTGCAGTAACTGTAGAAGATCACATTCACCAAAACAGTGTCCTGCTTATGGAACAAAATGCAAAAAATGTGGAGGCCAAAACCATTGGCAAATTGTGTGCAGAACACCTGATCCCTCAGCATCTGGAAGGGGTCGAAGATCGACAAATCAGTCATGTGTAAGATCAGACAGTTGCAACCATAGATGGCAGAGACATGGATCTGCAACTAGAGGTTCAGTTCACTACATCAGACAAGAAGATGGTAGTACACTGAATGCTGTAGCAGGTCAGTTTGACATTTAACATTTTGAAAGGGGAAAAGATACACGTGATGAAATATTTGCTGATATAAACATTAAGCTGTCAAACGTAAAACCTGGTGTAAAAGCTACCTTGAAAGTTAAAGTAGACACAGGAGCCCAAGGTAACATATTACCTTTGAGAACATTTAGAAGAATATTTCCAGAACAGATCACATATAAAGGTTATTCAAAACCTGGATCGATTGAAATACAAAATCACACTGTGCTTACAGCTTACAACGGCTCCAGAATTAAGCAACATGGTTCCATCAGATTACCATGTCAGTACAGTGACAGTGATTGGATCAATGCAGAGTTCTTCATAGCTGAGACTGACAGTCCTGCAATTTTGGGCATGCCTAATAGCCGTGATTTAAAGTTGGTGACTTTACATTGTAACATTACAAGAGTTGAAGGGTAAAAATTAAAACAAAGAGTATTTTAACAGTTATAATGACTCCATTAGCATTACAAGAACCAGCTCAGCACTTGCTGATGATGACAGACTTGATAGTACACATGCTCGCCTGAGGTGCTTGAGTCATAGATAGAACACACGCTTGCCTGAGGTGCTCGAGTCATAGACTTGATAGTACACATGCTCGCCTGAGGTGCTCGAGTCATAGATAGAACACACGCTTGCCTGAGGTGCTCGAGTCATAGACTTGATAGAAAACATGCTCGCCTGAGGTGCTCGAGTCATAGATAGAACACACGCTCGCCTGAGGTGCTCGAGTCATAGACTTGATAGAACACATGCTCGCCTGAGGTGCTCGAGTCATAGACTTGATAGAACACATGCTCGCCTGAGGTGTTCAAGCCATAGACTTGAAAGAACACATGCTCGCCTGAGGTGCTCGAGTCATAGACTTGATAGAACACATGCTTGCCTGAGGTGCTCGAGTCATAGATAGAACACACGCTTGCCTGAGATGCTCGAGTCATAGATAGAACACACGCTTGCCTGAGGTGCTCGAGTCATAGACTTGATAGTACACATGCTCGCCTGAGGTGCTCGAGTCATAGATAGAACACACGCTTGCCTGAGGTGCTCGAGTCATAGACTTGATAGAAAACACGCTTGCCTGAGGTGCTCGAGTCATAGATAGAACACATGCTTGCCTGAGGTGCTCGAGTCATAGACTTGATAGAACACATGCTCGCCTGAGGTGCTCGAGTCATAGATAGTACACACGCTCGCCTGAGGTGCTCGAGTCATAGACTTAATAAAAAACATGCTCGCCTGAGGTGCTCGAGTCATAGACTTGATAGAACACATGCTCGCCTGAGGTGCTCGAGTCATAGACTTGATAGAACACACGCTCGCCTGAGGTGCTTGAGTCATAGACTTGATAGAACACACGCTTGCCTGAGGTGCTCGAGTCATAGCATCAAACCACCTTGGTGGACCCATTGTCTGGTTGGATTTCCCCCATCCCATGACTGATATATCAAAGGTAATGGTATGTGTTGTCCCGTCTGTGAGAAAGTGCATATAAAAGACCTTTTGCTACTAATGGAAGAATGTAGAAGGTTTCCTCTGAGACTCAAATTTACCAAATAAACCAATATGGTCTAGTGGTTTTATTAAACAAAACAAACTTTAACTTTTGCAGAATCTCCTCGGGAGTGACTAGCTGTCCTCATATAGACTATTTTACTGGATAGATATTCATGGAATGAACCATTATTTTGCCAAATACCCATTCGACTCCGCATTGTGCAGAGATACAGTGTTAATCATGGATAACGGTTTTGTCGTTCAGATTCCTCCACTAAACACTATATTAAAAAAAACCCCCAATAACCCAACCTATAAGATGGTGTAAGTTTGAAATTGTCAGTCTTCCGGTGCTATAATCTAACTGTATTTGAAGCTCTTATCCCAGATCTTAAGTCAGCGCCTTGCACTACTGAGGACTCAATAAGCATAATACAACTCTGAGCCAGGGCATCATTTGCAGTCGTGTTTTCTGGATTTAGATTAATTAAATTCCATCTTCTGTTGGAGCAAAATAATTCAAACTTGCCGTGAGCTAGTGCTGGTGCAAGTGCTGTGCTTGAACCAGCAATGGTCCGAAATGAAACTAATTTGATCAGGTTTCGAGGGCACTTAGCACACGGGGACCATGGAGCAGTGTCTGCAAGTCTTGGGGAAATTTTTTGTTGACAAATCAAACGAAAGAAGCCCTAGGGAAAGCTTATTTTTGGAACATGACTTTCATTTTGTTTGAGTTTGCAAACAGAAAGTAGGTTAACAACCAGTGGCTAGTGAGTCTTTAATGTTAGTGATACCATCAGTTTACTCTGACTGTCTTTTATGATTATACTTCAGTCCTTGTCTTTATCAATCCAGTCCTAGAAGACAACTGTGTGCTATCTAATGGCTGCATGTTTGGAATAATGTGGGAACCGTAATGGGATTATGAGCATGAAGTTTGTATAATCATAATAGAATATTAATGTCAATGAGGAATACAACACTAAAATGCATGTTGTGAAATTTGCCTAACACTGTACTAGAAATTCAACACTACATGTAGTTTTGTGGTGGGGATTTTTTTTTTCATTTTTAAAACAAACTTCATTTTACTTCAAGAAGAAAAAACAAAACAATGACTAATTTTCATTTAAACACAATTTTGGTTTTAAATACTCAATCAAACCAAGTAATTTTGATACATCACTTTTTCTCTGGGTTTTTTTTTACTCCACCTGCTTTGGATGCAAATTTTTATTTTTTTTATTTTAAGTCACAATGGGAGAAACGAAACCCTAAAGACCAAGAAAAACAAGAAAAAAAATCAAACACAACCAGTTTTTTTAGACTATCTCTAAGCTTGAAATTAAATTTTAAAATTAGCCTGCAATTCTTGCCGTTAACAGTCTCTGATCAGTAGAATTGTCATACCCTATTTTCCAGAGTCTTCCCACACTAACGCTGCTCTTTGCTATCATTTGTGACAGTTACCAACAAAGTCTTTCTGGAGACAAAGACTCCCAAGTCCTGTGGGATACCATTCTGCAAACATGTGTGTAACTACAATGAATGGTCTCCTACACAGTGAAACATCAACCCACTTCAACAGTCAGATGGGTTTTATTCTAACCAGTGCTGAAAGTTGGTCATGCATAACATGTGTGCATTAGTTAATAAATCCTGGCCTTTGAGAGAAATAATAATAACAAAAACATTTATGCAGTCATACCAATTTTACTGGTTGTCTTTAATAAAGGTACCATAATTAAACAACTCTGAGTTTATAGTTAACACTTGGATGAGTGACCAAATGGAAATACTGATTGTTGTAGTCATGTTTGCTGTTTATTAAAGTTAAAATGTCTGTTTTGCTTAACGACACCACAAGAGCATGCATAATAATGAAGCAGCTATTAAATGTCAAACATTAATTTTGGTAATTCTGAAAACCTGCTACATTTTTACCCCAAGGGAAAAAGCAACTGATGTTTTATATGCACTTTTCCACAGCGAGGACATCACATATGCCTTTGATATACCAGTCCTGGGATACTGGTTGGGTCAGGATGAAAAAACAATAATCATACGATCCAGCTACCTCAAGCATGTGTTTTTTGTCAATATTTCAGTTTGGATTGACCAAAAAAGAAAAGTAAAAGTGTTCTGGAAATAACAGAAACATACTATTTGCATCTGCAATTTCGAAAACAATCGGCTAAGAAATAAATAACTTGTAGTAAATTCCATATTATGAAAAAAGGTATTCCCTGTGGGAATTAAGGACCGTAAATCTCTACCTCCTTGGACAACTGACATTTCCAGTGTTCCTGTGTGTGAGAGAAAGTGCATATAAAAGATGCCTTGCCGCTGATCAGCTGTTGATGCTGTGGTAGCAGGTTTCTTCTCTCACATAATAGTTGGATCTATTGTAGTTGGTAGAGAGCTCACTGGATCAAACACCATCGTTGGACCCATTCTCTGACTGGATGTCCCTCAGTTTGAATTACAATGAAACATAGTGGACGCCATGTAACCATAATTAAAATGTGTTAAATAAAACATCTCTTCCTTTCTTTCTTTAAAACATAATGAACATCCTACAGATCACTTCCAAGCCTTTCTCCAATACCCAAAGTGATATAATTATAGGAAGAAACCCAAACTAACCACACAAAAAAAACCTAAACAAAAACATCTGCAAGACTCATGTAATAATGTGCATGTTAGCATATATATATTATATATGTCAATAAAAAACCCCCATAAAACTATGGAATGGCACACTTCCAAGTTAACCTTGATAAAAATGTTATGTTATCCCATATGCAACCACAAAACCATTAGGAAATAATAAAGAATATTGACAATTGTTATGAATAACAGCTCTTGGGATATGAATGCCATCTATGTCAATTTGAAAATGACAAACTAAAAATAGCCACTACAAATATCCACTTTACATGTATGGTTATGTTTCAAGGCTTGGGCTGAGTTCTGCTAGACAGAGAAGAAAAAAGTTCATTAGACTGGTTTATGCAACATCAGGGACCACTCAAATAGTTTGTGAACATTAGTGTCACTCATTGCTGCTGAATACAGGCCTGGGATGGTGTATACATATATATATACATGACGGAGGGGTAGTAAACGGATTAACCAAAAATCTCAGATTTATATTGCATATGTAGCAATACCAAATTTTATGTCTATATAGTTATATTTTTATACTGTTTTATAATACATAGCAAACATTTTGAGAGTACTGCTAAAGAAATACCTGTCCCCAGCCATGCCCAACAAATTTTCATATCTCCTAAATTCAAGGGCCATAACTCGTCAAAAAATGTGTAAATCGCCTTAAAAGTCAAACTTGATCTGTAACTGTACACAATAAACCTATACACCAAATTTCAGCTCAATAACTTGAGGCACTGCGATAAAAAGGTTGGAAAACTCTTTGTCAGACAGATGGACAGACAGACAGACAGAAGGACTGAAAACGAAACCTACAGTCCCATCCAGCTGAACCAGTATGGGACTAATAATTAAACCATTGTTGTTTACAAGTAATTACTGTACGTTATAATGTGTATTTAATGTTTCCTGTGACTAATTAAACCGTTGTTGTTTACAAGTAATTACTGTACGTTACAATGTATTTAATGTTTCCTGTGACTAATTAAACCGTTGTTGTTTACAAGTAATTACTGTACGTTACAATGTATTTAATGTTTCCAGTGACTAATTAAACCGTTGTTGTTTACAAGTAATTACTGTACATTACAATGTATTTAATGTTTCCAGTGACTAATTAAACCGTTGTTGTTTACAAGTAATTACTGTACGTTACAATGTATTTAATGTTTCCTGTGACTAATTAAACCGTTGTTGTTTACAAGTAATTACTGTACGTTACAAGGTATTTAATGTTTCCTGTGACTAATTAAACCAGTTATTTAAAGGTAATTATTGTACGTTACAATGTATTTAATGTTTCCTGTGACTAATTAAACCAGTTATTTAAATGTAATTATTGCACGTTACAATGTATTTAATGTTTCCTGTGACTAATTAAACCAGTTATTTAAATGTAATTATTGCATGTTATAATGTTTTTAATGTTTCCTGTAACTAATTAAACCAGTTATTTAAAGGTAATTATTGTAAGTTATGTTTTTAATGTATTCTATAGCTAATTAAACCATTGTTGTTTACAAGTAATTTGTGTACATTAAATAATGTTTTTAATGTTTTCTGTGACTAATTAAACCATTGTTGTTTACAAGTAATTATTGTACATTAAATAATGTTTTTAATGTTTCCTGTGACTAATTAAACCATTGCTGTTTACAATTAATTATTGTATATTACAATGTTTTTAATGTTTTCTGTAACTAATTAAATCATTGTCATTTTCATGTAACTGTGAAAAACAATAATGTTCCTTTAATTAGGGTAACTTCATGTATTTACTTTTAATAATTCAAAGACAGCTTCTATTTCAGGTGTTCAATCTGAAAACAGCTCGAGGTGAGAAAATTAAATAAATAATTTATAGTCCGTCCCACAGGGAATGCTTTTTTTCCTGCTATGGAATTTACTATAAGTTATTTATGTCTGAGCTGATTGTTTTCTAAACTGTTATTTTCAAAACACGTTTACTTTTCTTCTTATGTCAAACAACACTGAAATTATTTATAAAACACATTTTTGTAGGAGGATGGGACGGACTATAAGTAATTAAAGGATGGGACAATGTTTAACAATCAACCAAGCATCAACTAAATGGACAGTATAATTCACTGCCACTTCTAGCATCCAGCTTTAGTTAATCAGGCAATGAAAAGAAGAAAGACCTGTTTTATTTAATAACGCATTCAACATGTACTGATTACTGTTATATGGCAACTGGCATATAGCTAAGAACCATACTGACAATAAGAAAGGTAACCCACATCCGCCAAGTAATTGACTACTCTTTTTCGATTAGCAGCAAGGGATCTATTATATGCAGCATCCAACAGACAGGATAGTACAAACCATGGTCTTTGTTACATCAGTTGTGGAGCACTGGTTGGAATTAGAAATAGCCCAATCAGTCCACCAACGGG
The DNA here is from genome assembly GCF_016097555.1 of Gigantopelta aegis. Classification (NCBI taxonomy): domain Eukaryota; kingdom Metazoa; phylum Mollusca; class Gastropoda; order Neomphalida; family Peltospiridae; genus Gigantopelta; species Gigantopelta aegis. Next base: position 4,521,351 of record NC_054700.1, on the reverse strand, counting down.
AATGGATCCTAGATTAACAGTGCATCACGCTAGCGCTTTACCACTGGACTACGCCCCATAAAAAGACAAAGAATGGGATGAGAATATCTCTGATAGCATTACTTCTGCAAGGAGCACTTAGTCTACCTTTACCGACTACCAGTAGAAGACGGCATCATTACAGAACGTCTTGCTGATCTATACCATTAATAAGATGTACAAAGACCATATTGAATCCTTCAAGAAGAACATTAATTTTGTATTCAGCATGGCGTGCCACCTGTGGTTAGGCATTAACGGGTAGCTCATGCCACAAGACACTAATGAATCCAGCGACAGCACTTTTCATGGTGTGACACAAAACCATTTGCTACTAATGGTGGCTTTGTTAAAAATGTCAGCAGGAACTGCAAACTGGCTCGTTTCCTCCCTAACATTTTATTAAAAGGCGAACACACACTGAGCTGTCTGTGTACTGATTTACAATACATAAAATTTTCGTCTCCATGACCATATATATAGTCCAGTGGTATAGCACTCACCTGATGCACGGTCAGTCTATGATCAATCCCCATTACTGGGCCAATTGGGCTATTTCTCATTCCAGCCAGTGCTCCACAACTGATGTAACAATTAAAGGCTGTGTCATGTACTATCCTGTCTGTTGGAGCAGTGGGTTTCCTTTTGAGTGTTTCTAGTCATCATATATGGTGTTTTCAATGCCACAAAATGCATGTTTAATACTTTGAAAAGCTCACATATCTATGTGAAGTAATGGTTAGGGAAACAGCTCAGCTCTTTTTTTAAAGGCTATTTCACCGTTTCAACGGCACACACACTCTCGTTCATCTGTGGTCCGTAACCATATGTCCGTTGCCATTTAACTGTAATTAAAATGTGCTGAGTGTGTTGTTAAAACATTCCTTCCTTCCTTCCTACTTCCATGCGATACCAGTACATCGATGCAATAACCTTTTGCAATGATTTTTAAAAACCTGTCAGGTTGTATTACTTGCAAATGAACCAGTTGGCAAGTGGTGAGACTAAACACAAGGATGATCACAGGTATACGAGGAGCACAGGTTGTATTGCTTGCAAATGAACCAGTTGGCAAGTGGTGAGACTAAACACAAGGATAATCACAGGTATACGAGGAGCACAGGTTGTATTGCTTGCAAATGAACCAGTTGGCAAGTGGTGAGACTAAACACAAGGATGATCACAGGTATACAAGGAGCACAGGTTGTATTGCTTGCAAATGAACCAGTTGGCAAGTGGTGAGACTAAACACAAGGATGATCACAGGTATACGAGGAGCACAGGTTGTATTGCTTGCAAATGAACCAGTTGGCAAGTGGTGAGACTAAACACAAGGATGATCACAGGTATACGAGGAGCACAGGTTGTATTGCTTGCAAATGAACCAGTTGGCAAGTGGTGAGACTAAACACAAGGATGATCACAGGTATACGAGGAACACAGGTTGTATTGCTTGCAAATGAACCAGTTGGCAAGTGGTGAGACTAAACACAAGGATGATCACAGGTATACGAGGAGCACAGGTTGTATTGGAAAAAAGGAAAGGAATACATGTTAATGACATCTCAAAGCATTTTAACCAACAGTTAACATTTACTTTTGGTTAACACCACCACCTAGAACACATTGATTTATTAATCATTGGCTATTGATGTCAAACATTTGGCAACCCACTATGTTTTTTCATCAGCAGCAAAGCATCTTTTATATGCACTTTCCCTGACAGGACAGCACATACAATGGCCACTGATATACCAGTTGTGGGGCACTGGTTGGGAATGGAAAAAACAAACAATCAAAAAATGGGTCCACGGGGAGGGGGGGGGGGGGGAGGGGGAGGAAGGAGAGAGAGAGAGAGATTTGATCCTTCAACCAAAGCACCTAAGACAAAAACTCTACCGAGTAAGCCAAATCCCACTCCTCAAGTTATGGATGGATTGACAGATGGAGGACGGATGGACGGATGGATAGATAGATAGGTATGTATGAGTATGTCTTGGATGGATTGATGAACAGTGATGTACGAAGTGTTCACCATCTTCAAATGAAGGTTAACTTCATACTAAAATGATGGACTATGAGCTGTACAGTTTAAATTTGAAGAGTTCAGGCACAAAACGCAATATATCCATTTTTCATTTTCAGTAAAAATGGGTTTTTTTAATTGGCGTATATCGCGTTTTAATAAAAAACAAAACAGGATTTACCCAATACAATTTCATAAGGATCAATCACGTTTTGCAGCAAATCAGCGGGCCTACGATTAGCCCTTACTGTCATACAATAATGGCTTTAACTGAAAACTAGAAAGAAAATAGTTTATATCGCATTTTGCGCCTGAACTCTTCATTTAGTTTACTGTAATCCACGTACTCTGTATTTCCAACAATGAGTAACATGTGTTATAATTCCTCTTTTGCTTTCAAAAGTAAGCATCACAAATCTTCTCACAACATACCTATGCTAAAAGTTATAAACTGTCAAATTGTCAAAATCGAGAATGACACCCCACGCACATGTACGGGGCCAACTGCGTGATACATGTGCCAACTATGGAATGTGTTTCGGTGTGTTGATAAACAGACCTGAACGTTCTTTACTAGGATGTCTCTGGTCAAAACATGTTTTAATATTTCAGGTTCCCCTACTTTTTTTTAAAGAATATATGTTTTACATTATCATCCATTAAAGGCTTTTGTAGGAGGCATTATAATTTGCGAGATATCGCTTCTTATAATCTTGACTGGTCAAATTTTAATCACAAGACAATGTTTTGTTACGTTACTGTGTTAGTTTCAGCGCTAAACCTACCATTAGTGACATCACGCCACTGCCATTCTGCTAGTTAACGAGTCTACCGCTGACATTCAATCCACATTACTGACATTGTTTACAACTGTCGCAAATGAAAAGAATGATAATGGATGATAAAAAGAATACCCCCCTCGTGTCTTGTGATATCATAATTTATCAGCACTCGTTGATAAAAGTATAAAATCCTCGGAAAGTCTCGGATTTCATACTTTTATCAACTCGTGCTGATAAATTATGATATCACAAGACACAAGGGGAGTATCCTCTCTATATATATATACTCTTCAAAAAAAGAAACGCAAAAGGGTACAAATGGGTTATAACTCCGATTTTATGTTTCCTACCGGTTCATGCTTTGTGAATATAAGGTCATTGCATGTCCCAAACACATTCCCACGGTTACATTCGATAAAACGCAGCTACTGTACAATAAAGTTCCAAAATGTGAATATTCGCAAAAACGCAGCCACGTGCAAACCATGTCACCACTGCACGTGCGTTGTCTGCACGTGCAACATGAACACCGACAGTATAAAAGTGCAGGGTGTTCGCTTGCCTGGCCTCTGTATCTGGCCGACAGTTGACAATCCAGGACATGCCACGTCTCAGTGAACCGCAGAGAAACAATGCCATCGGCCGACTAGACGCAGGCGAATCCAGAACGGCCGTTGCCAGGGCATTCCATGTGTCCCCAAGCACCATCTCCAGACTGTGGGACCGTTACCAGCAACATGGATCAACACGTGACCTCCCTAGATCCGGTCGACCACGGGTCACTACCCCCGGGCAGGACCGCTACATCCGGGTACGCCACCTTCGGGAATGATTGACTACTGCCACCTCCACAGCCGCAGCAATACCAGGTTTGCGCAGGATATCCGACCAGATCGTACGGAACCGCCTACGTGAGGTAGGAATTCGTGCCAGACGTCCAGTTCAAGGTGTCATCTTAACACCACAACACCGTCGACTCCGACTGCAGTGGTGCCAGATTCATCGACAATGGCCTCAACTGCGATGGAGACAGGTGTGGTTCAGTGACGAGTCTCGATTTCTGCTCCGACGTCATGATGGAAGATGTCGCGTGTATAGGCGTCGTGGTGAACGTTATGCGGCAAACTGCGTGCAGGAAGTGGACAGATTCGGCGGGGGTAGTGTCATGGTGTGGGCAGCCATCTCACATACTGGCAGAACTGACCTGGTCCACGTGCAGGGCAACCTGAATGCACAGGGCTACATTGACCAGATCCTCCGGCCACACATCGTTCCAGTTATGGCCAACGCCAACGCAGTGTTCCAACATGACAACGCCAGGCCTCACACAGCACGTCTCACAACGGCTTTCCTACAGAACAACATTATTAATGTCCTTCCTTGGCCATCGATATCACCGGATTTGAACCCAATTGAGCATCTATGGGACGAGTTGGACCGACGCCTCCGACAGCGACAACCACAGCCCCAGACCCTGCCCGAGCTGGCAGCAGCCTTGCAGGCCGAGTGGGCCACCATCCCCCGGGACGTCATCCGTACTCTGGTTGCTTCAATGGGCAGGCGGTGCCAGGCAGTTGTCAACACACGCGGAGGCCACACCCGGTATTGACTCCAGATGACCTTGACCTTGGTGGTGTGTCCTATCACTTACTCACAATGGACTAGAGTGAATTGTGAACAATCCTGCAACATTTGGTAATTATCGGACTCACCATTCAATAATTAAATCAATTCTCCAAATGTTACGACAATGTGGTTTTGCGTTTCTTCTTTTGAAGAGTATATTATAATATGTTTTACCAAACAAAATATGTCATATACATGTAGACGCAGGTGTGGCGTCCATATGCTTCAACAAATTCATTAATATTATTAAACCTGTCTCCAGTATACAGCAAAGCTGGCAGAAAACATTTTTTATAAATAAACAATTAATTTGTGGAATATTGAAGTAGGGAAATTAATACCTTATGATTGAAGCTGAAAAAAAGGCGCTTCAGCCAAACAAAGTATTGTGGCACCACGAGTATACTGAGAGAAAGAAATTAAAGAACACTTGGTACTGTGGACAAAATGTCCGTCACTATTAGCGATGTGATGTTAAAGTTTGTTTTGTTTAACGACACCACTAGAGTATTGGCGTTGTGATGTTAAAGTTTGTTTTGTTTAACGACACCACTAGAGTATTGGCGTTGTGATGTTAAAGTTTGTTTTGTTTAACGACATCACTAGAGTATTAGCGTTGTGATGTTAAAGTTTGTTTTGTTTAACGACACCACTAGAGTATTGGCGTTGTAATGTTAAAATTTGTTTTCTTTAACGACACCACTAGAGTATTAGTGTTGTAATGTTGAAGTTTGTTTTGTTTAACTAGAGTATTAGTGATGTAATGTCTATATAAAGTACAAGGGTGTAAAGTAGGACTGAACAGAGTTTTATTTATCACATGTTACTTGACACCCATGGCTTTGACTTTGGTAATTTTAGTGTTGTTTTACAATAAAAATTGGGAATTTTCAGTTTCAGAGGGTCTGGTTTTTAGAGGTTTCATTGTATATATTATTAGCATAAAAATTTCATTGTGAATTTTCAGAGCCACATTCTTTTTGGAAGGGGCCTATGTTCGGACCCACAGAACGCTTGGATATCCCTGAGATGGAATATGGGATGAATATAGTGAGGATGGATATTGTATGTCTCTGGTAAAGGGGACTAAAACCACTTGATTCCTCACGCCCATGTTCACTTCTAGCAGGAAGACAAATCATGCTGCTAAATTGTGTCAAGTACTTATCCTAGAGGGCTCAATAATAAACAGTGAAATATCGATACTCATATACAGGGAGTAGCCTAATACTAGTAATAGCAACGCATTGATTTGCAAATTCAACTATTGGCTAAACAGACAATGACAGATTAACTGGAAAATATGTCAAAACAACTATTCAATCTCAAGGAGCTAGAAATGTTCATTCAACTGTTAAGCTTTAATTTTGTGTATTCAAATGGATGGATGGATGGATGGATGGATGGATGGCTGGCTGGCTGTCTGACTGGCTGGCTGGCTGGATGGATGGCTGGCTGGCTGGCTGGCTGGCTGGCTGGGTAGATGGATAGATGGGTGGGTTGGTGGATAAATGGATGGATAGATGGATGGATGGATGGAGTGAATGGGTGGATGGATGGATGGATGGATGGATGGATGGATGGATGGATGGCTGGCTGGATGGGTGGATGGGTAGATGGGTGGGCTGGTGGATAAATGGATGGATAGGTCAGTGGGTGGATGGATGGATGGATGGATGGATGGATGGATAGATGGATGGATGGAGTGAATGGGTAGGTGGCTGGATGAATGGTTGGATGGCTGGCTGGCTGGCTGGCTGGCTGGCTGGATGGATGGGTGGATGGATGGGCTGGTGGATAAATGGATGGATAGGTCAGTGGGTGGATGGATGGATGGTTGGATGGATGGATAGATGGATGGATGGGTGGATGAATGGGTGGGTGGGTGGGTGGTTGGGTGGATGGACGGACGGACAGACGGACGGATGGATGGATGGATGGGTGGGTGGATGGATGGATGGATGGATAGGTCAGTGGGTGGATGGATGAATGGATGGGTGGATGGGTAGATGGGTGGGCTGGTGGATAAATGGATGGATAGGTCAGTGGGTGGATGGATGGATAGATGGATGGATGGATGGATAGATGGATGGATGGAGTGAATGGGTAGGTGGCTGGATGAATGGTTGGATGGATGGATGGCTGGCTGGCTGGCTGGCTGGCTGGCTGGCTGGCTGGCTGGATGGATGGGTGGATGGATGGGCTGGTGGATAAATGGATGGATAGGTCAGTGGGTGGATGGATGGATGGTTGGATGGATGGATGGTTGGATGGATGGATAGATGGATGGATGGGTGGATGGATGGGTGGGTGGGTGGGTGGTTGGGTGGATGGACGGACGGACAGACGGACGGATGGATGGATGGATGGGTGGGTGGACGGATGGATGGATGGATAGGTCAGTGGGTGAATGGATAAATGGATGGGTGGTGGATGGGAAGGTTTTGGATGGATAATGGATGGATAGATAGATCGGTAGATGGATGGATGGATGGATGGATGGACGGACGGATGGGTAGGTAGGTGGGTTTGTGGTACATGGATGGATGGATGGATGGATTAGGGTGAGTGATAGACAGCCATAAGTGGAACCATAAGTGGACATGTCATAAAGTGTAGGTAATGTACTTTATTTTCTATTATAAGTCTTCTTTGATAAACAACAGCAATTGATTTGTAATAACAAACCCATTTAAATCAGATAAAAAGCCAGTTGTTCCTACCTCTTTCTGATTTTCATAAAATACATCCAGCGGTTCATACTTGGTCCCGCGGTAGTCCGGTATCCGGACATTTCCTCCGATGGCAAACATCGCTTCGTAAACTGTATCCATCCACTGAGCCTTTGGTTAGATGAAGGAAGTCATCTTTTCTGGCTATGTAACCATCTCCATTATTCTGTTTGTATCAACTCTTTTCACAGAGCAGCTTGGCTGGAGTCTGACAACTCCTCCATGAGTAGTAACATAAACACCTCACACTTTGCCAGGCGGACTGCGGTTACGTGAAGCACGACTCACGTATTGTGTCTAGTAATGAAGCCAGTGATACATGGCATATCCATTAGCCGTGGAACAATACACTTTTGTTGTACGATTTTTACCAAATGGTGTCCATGAAGACCTTGCTGTTCTTGTGCAATCGCTCGCACCAGTTTAAGTAAACCATTTCTCTGCGGCGTTAATTCCGACTTAATAATGAATCTAACAGATCATATAAAGAACCTAATGGATCATCCAGTCGCCAGGAATGTAACGCTGTATGGAGAAAATTATGAGTTAATTTTTTTTCAATAATCAATGAGCTAAAATAACTTCATATGAAACACAGCTGATTAATTCATGATTTGAGAAAAAATATCTCTACAATCGACATGTCAGCATGGGTGAACATCTGAAAATCAATTCACAAAAAATATGGATTTTTGGGGACAAGAAACTTCTTTCCTTTTTTTTCTTCTTTTGCTAGCCAAACACCTCTTCGAAGTTCAGCAAGAAATGTGATCTGCTTGCACACAATTTACGTCTCTCAGGTAAGAAGAACAGCTGTTACAAAAGAATTTCTTTCTTCCACGATACATTAAGTCCTGTTTTTATTCTTCTGCAACTTCTCTCATATCTACTGTGAACAATTTTTCTCCCCCAAAACACCTGTTAAATGCACTTGTTTAGGGATCACCAATTGTGGAAGATCATTGTTTTCGCGGCTCTTGTCGATTGGACGGTGGCGAAAAGAGTGTCGACTCGGCACAGCCAGTCCCGTATCAGAAGTATTGTACTGGGCATATTGATTATTCTCCTAATTCCTCTTTGTTGTTTGATGTGCAGCAACCAGAACTGATTCGAGAGCTACTGCCACTTTTCACCATACATTTACTTCATAAACACTCATAACCATTTTTAATTATTTGGGGGTTTTAAAAATCTTCTATGAAATTATAATTGTAAACTGAATATCTGACAATGTTTTTTTTGGGAGGTGTTTTTCTTTTTTACATACATGTATATACATGCATATCCAAGAACTAGAAGCATTTATTTCAAGCAAGTTTATCAAGCTGAAACGCAGTGCGTAAACAATCAATCAAGGATTGTTATGCTAACGGATCTGGTTTATGAACAAGTGAATGATGAAGGAGCAGGGGTCAGGTTACTGGGTGCTATAATCAGGGTGAAGGGAGGGAGTCGGCAACAGGGGTCAGGTTACTGAGTGCTATAATCAGGGTGAAGGGAGGGAGTCGGCAACAGGGGTCGGGTTACTGGGTGCTATAATCAGGGTGAAGGGACGGAGTCGGCAACAGGGTGCTATAATCAGGGTGAAGGGAGGGAGTCGGCAACAGGGGTCAGGTTACTGGGTGCTATAATCAGGGTGAAGGGAGGGAGTCGGCAACAGGGGTCAGGTTACTGGGTGCTATAATCAGGGTGAAGGGAGGGAGTCGGCAACAGGGGTCAGGTTACTGGGTGCTATAATCAGGGTGAAGGGAGGGAGTCGGCAACAGGGGTCGGGTCGCTGGGTGCTATAATCAGGGTGAAGGGAGAGAGTCGGCAACAGGGGTCAGGTTACTGGGTGCTATAATCAGGGTGAAGGGAGGCAATCGGCAACAGGGGTCAGGTTACTGGGTGCTATAATCAGGGTGAAGGGAGGCAGTCAACAACAGGGGTCAGGTTACTGGGTGCTATAATCAGGGTGAAGGGAGGTAGTCGGCAACAGGGTGTTATAATCAGGGTGAAGGGAGGCAGTCGGCAACAGGGGTCAGGTTACTGGGTGCTATAATCAGGGTGAAGGGAGGGAGTCGGCAACAGGGTGCTATAATCAGGGTGAAGGGAGGCAGTCGGCAACAGGGGTCAGGTTACTGGGTGCTATAATCAGAGTTAAGGGAGGGAGTTGGCAACAGGGTGTTATAATCAGGGTGAAGGGAGGGAGTCGGCAACAGGGGTCAGGTTACTGGGTGCTATGATCAGGGTAAAGGGAAAGAGTCGGCAACAGGGGTCAGGTTACTGGGTGCTATAATCAGAGTTAAGGGAGGGAGTCGGCAACAGGGTGTTATAATCAGGGTGAAGGGAGGGAGTCGGCAACAGGGGTCAGGTTACTGGGTGCTATGATCAGGGTAAAGGGAAAGAGTCGGCAACAGGGGTCAGGTTACTGGGTGCTATAATCAGGGTGAAGGGAACAGGGTGCTATAATCTGGGTGAATGGAGGCAGTCAGCAACAGGGGTCAGGTTACTGGGTGTTCAATTAGCTGGTACACACACATAGATAGCAATTATTATTATTTACCTTTAATTTTGACTGCCCCATTTTATAAAATAAAAAAAATTATCTCCTTTTTTTCTTATATATTGTGCTTTCTAATAGATGTAGTTAGTGAGAGAGAAAGTCTGTGTAATGGCTTTACATTTATCATTTCTAATAGATGGAATTATAGACAATAATTAATTATTACAAGCTACAAAATGATTGAGACAAACATTTCATAACAAGAAACATGTACAATTAGCATAACCTGGATTCATTCATTCATTTATATATATACTTATTTCCGTGCTTATATCCAGTTACAGTTCAAACACGCTGTCCTGAGCACACACCACAGCTATCTGAGCTGCCTGTCCAGGACAGTGGGACAGTAGTCGGTTAGTTAGAGAAGTCTGTGTTATGGCCTTACATTTATCATTTGACTCGTTAAATTCACTCTGGGTGAAACCGGTACCGGGATGCGAACCCAGTACCTACTAGCAGGGTGTCTGCCAGAGGGTAAAATGGGTGAAATGCCATCCCCTAAAAATATCATTTGGCTATGGTGCCATACCCAAAACTGTTTACAGATTTTCTTTTTTTACTGTATGATTAAAGTTGTACAGAAGTATGACACATTATAGAAGGAATATATAAAGCAAAAGAAAGAAATGTTTTATTTAACGACGCACTCAACACATTTTATTTACGGTTATATGGCGTCAGACATATGGTTAAGGACCACACAGATTTTGAGAGGAAACCCGCTATCGCCACTACATGGGCTACTCTTCCGATTGGCAGCAAGGGATGAATATATAAAGCAAGGTGAACAGATAAAAAAACGTGTCTGAGGGATCCCAAATTCCATTTTCTTTCTGGGGGAAGCCTCCCTCCCCCCCAACCCAAATGCATCTGCATTCTGAAAACTCAATTCCATAGCATCAGACCCAAACATTTCTTTCTGGTACAAAACCTGCCTATACCAGCTTTAAATCTAAAGGAAGAAATGTTGTTTGATTGAACTGTGCACCCAACACATTTTTATTACCGTTTTATAAATACGACATCGGAACCTTAAAGTCTGATGACTTAACCACTACACCAGTGAGGCTGGTAATCTGGATTTCACAGTCATTCACATTGATAGCTACATACTGTACATGCAAAGAACCACTTTTTCACAACACAATGAACATTAAAGTCAGGTCCAAAACGGTCGAGTTAATATTTCAGAATCTGCAGACATTATGGTAACAGGTTGATGCCCGTGGGGACTCTTGGATTACGGGATTTCATTGGCACTGATCTGCTTCATGTAGTTTGTCCGGTCACTTTTAATCAGCTGAGTACAGCTCTTCAAAAAAGGAGGAAGTAATCTAGAGACTATAAATTCTTCTCTTGCCGACAGATACAGAATGATCACATTATGTTGGGTTTTTTTAACACAGGTACAAGAGGGAACTAGCCACAAGTTCAACTGAAGTGAATAAATCATGGCTGATGACCACAAATTCATAGCCACAGTTATATACTCTTCAAAAGAAGAAACGCAAAACCACATTGTCGTAACATTTGGAGAATTGATTTAATTATTGAATGGTGAGTCCGATAATTACCAAATGTTGCAGGATTGTTCACAATTCACTCTAGTCCATTGTGAGTAAGTGATAGGACAAACCAACAAGGTCAAGGTCATCTGGAGTCAATACCGGGTGTGGCCTCCGCGTGTGTTGACAACTGCCTGGCACCGCCTGCCCACTGAAGCAACCAGAGTACGGATGACGTCCCGGGGGATGGTGGCCCACTCGGCCTGCAAGGCTGCTGCCAGCTCGGGCAGGGTCTGGGGCTGTGGTTGTCGCTGTCGGAGGCGTCGGTCCAACTCGTCCCATAGATGCTCAATTGGGTTCAAATCCGGTGATATCGATGGCCAAGGAAGGACATTAATGTTGTTGTTCTGTAGGAAAGCCGTTGTGAGACGTGCTGTGTGAGGCCTGGCGTTGTCATGTTGGAACACTGTGTTGGCGTTGGCCATAACTGGAACGATGTGTGGCCGGAGGATCTGGTCAATGTAGCCCTGTGCATTCAGGTTGCCCTGCACGTGGACCAGGTCAGTTCTGCCAGTGTGTGAGATGGCTGCCCACACCATGACACTACCCCCGCCGAATCTGTCCACTTCCTGCACGCAGTTTGCCGCATAACGTTCACCACGACGCCTATACACGCGACATCTTCCATCATGACGTCGGAGCAGAAATCGGGACTCGTCACTGAACCACACCTGTCTCCATCGCAGTTGAGGCCATTGTCGATGAATCTGGCACCACTGCAGTCGGAGTCGACGGTGTTGTGGTGTTAAGATGACACCTCGAACTGGACGTCTGGCACAAATTCCTACCTCACGTAGGCGGTTCCGTACGGTCTGGTCGGATATCCTGCGCAAACCTGGTATTGCTGCGGCTGTGGAGGTGGCAGTAGTCAATCGTTCCCGAAGGTGGCGTACCCGGATGTAGCGGTCCTGCCCGGGGGTAGTGACCCGTGGTCGACCGGATCTAGGGAGGTCACGTGTTGATCCATGTTGCTGGTAACGGTCCCACAGTCTGGAGATGGTGCTTGGGGACACATGGAATGCCCTGGCAACGGCCGTTCTGGATTCGCCTGCGTCTAGTCGGCCGATGGCATTGTTTCTCTGCGGTTCACTGAGACGTGGCATGTCCTGGATTGTCAACTGTCGGCCAGATACAGAGGCCAGGCAAGCGAACACCCTGCACTTTTATACTGTCGGTGTTCATGTTGCACGTGCAGACAACGCACGTGCAGTGGTGACATGGTTTGCACGTGGCTGCGTTTTTGCGAATATTCACATTTTGGAACTTTATTGTACAGTAGCTGCGTTTTATCGAATGTAACCGTGGGAATGTGTTTGGGACATGCAATGACCTTATATTCACAAAGCATGAACCGGTAGGAAACATAAAATCGGAGTTATAACCCATTTGTACCCTTTTGCGTTTCTTTTTTTGAAGAGTATATATTCCATCTGACTTGGGTGTACCTGAAGTGAATAAATTATGGCTGATGACCACAAATTCATAGCCACAGTTATATATCCCATCTGACTTGGGTGCACTATGAGGAAGAAATTCTTTAATTTTCCACTAACTTAAATCCAATACTGTTAAGGGCAATTGTGCGACAACCTAAATAACACATAAAACACCTGTCACCATTAGACGAAGAAGTTTCTTTTGTTTAACGATGCCACTAGAGCACACTGATTTATTAATCATGGGCTACTGGATGTCAAACATGTGGTAATTATGACTTGTAATCAATAGAGGAAACCCACTACATTTTTCCTAATGCAGCAAGGGATCTTTTAAAACAATCAGCTGATTAGATCCACTGAGGCGGTTTGATCCTGTGACGCAAGCACCTCAAGCAAGCACTCAAAGGACTGAGCTAAATCCCGCCCCATCACCATTGGAGAGACAAGGACTGGGATGTGGAGGTGGGCCAGAAATGTATAGCCACAGTTATCCCATCTGATTCTGCTGTTCTATAAGAAAGCAATTCTTTTATTTCCCACTAAATTATATCCAATACTGATACATAATGCACAAGGACTGGGATGTGGAGGTGGGTCGGAAATTTATAGTTACAGTTATATCATCTAACCTGATTAACTGTTATCAAGTAAACATTCTTCTTCTTTCCACTAAATTAAATTTGGTGCTAATAAGTGCAATTAGGGAACAGCCAACACAGGACATAAATTAAAGCACACATAGCAGATGGAGAGACAAGGATTGGGACGTTGAGGTAGACAGAAGAAGTTGTTGAAATATAGGTGTTGTCATAGAAATAACAAGGAATTAAAAGAAGAAAAACAAAATGTGGCATGTTTTTGGATTATTTTGTTAAAGTTTTGTTTCTTTTTAATGACAATGATTTATAATAATAATTATTGGCTGTTGGATGTCAAACATTTGGTAATTTTGACATAGTCTTTGAGAAGAAACCCGCTACATTTTTATATTAGTAGCTAGGGATCTTTTTAAATGTACCATCCTACAGACAGGATAGCACATACCACAGCCTTTGATATACCAGTTGTGATGCACTGGCTGTAACGAGAAATAGCACTATGGGTCCAGGGATGGGGATCGATCGCAGACAGACTGTGCATCAGGCGAGCGCTTTACAAATCGTTAGATCCTGCCCAAAAAGAAACAAATCTGTTCTGGGATGTGGAGGTGGACAACAACAAAAGTTGAAGATAGAAAGTGTTGTCACGGAAATGACAAGAATTTAAAGGGGGCGAAAGTAAAGTGGGCGGAAATAAAAGGGGTGGAAGTAAAGTGGGTGGAAGTAAAGGGGGCGGAAATAAAAGGGGCGGAAGTAAAGTGGGCAGAAGTAAAGGGGTCGGAAGTAAAGTGGGCGGATGCAAAGTGGGCGGAAGTAAAGTGGGCGGAAGTAAAGTAGGCAGAAGTAAAGGGGGCAGTGTGATTACAAGTACTTTATAAATGGTGTAAGACCCTGACTAGACCTTCTGTCATTGTCTGTTACAATAGGAAGAAAGGAAATGTTTTATTTAACGACGCACTCAGTTCATTTTATTTACAGTTATATGGCGTCGGGCATATGGTTAAGGACCACACAGATATTGAGAGAGGAAACCTGCTGTTGTCACTTCATGGGCTACTCTTTTCGATTAGCAGCAAGGGATCTTTTATATGCACCATCCCATAGACAGGAAAGTACATACCACAGCCTTTGTTACACCAGTTGTGGGGCACTGGCTGGAATGAGAAATAGCCCAATGGGCCCACCGACATGAATTGATCCTTGATCGATCGCACATCAGACAAGTGCTGTACCACTGAGTTACGTCCAGCCCCCTGTTACAACAGAGTAAAACGCAGGGACACTAGTTTTGGATGTCTTTTTGTCATTGTCTATTAGAACAGAGTAGAACAGTGGACCATTAGTTTTGGATGTCATTTTGTCATTGTCTATTAGAACAGAGTAGAACAGTGGACCATTAGTTTTGGATGTCATTTTGTCATTGTCTATTAGAACAGAGTAAAATAGTGGAACACTAGTTTTGGATGTCATTTTGTCATTGTCTATTAGAACAGAGTAAAATAGTGGACCATTAGTTTTGGATGTCATTTTGTCATTGTCTATTACAACAGAGTAGAATAATGGAACAATGTCAAACACTTTATAAAACTGCTTGTCTAATTAGATTGGTTATTTCAGAAAAGGTATTGCCCATTTCATTTATTTTCATATTTATAAATGTTTTAACAGATTTATGTCCATATAAGAGAGAACAAATTTTTTAATTATTCAGTAGTATTCCAAGCATATGAATGATAATAATAATAATAGACAGGAGTGTATAAAAATAATTTCTGTAAATATGGAAATGTTCAGATCATGTAGAATTGAAAAACTGGAATCAGCACATCCATCAATTTATCAGTGGAACCAACACATTGGTGTGTGTGTGTGTGTGTGTGTGTGTGTGTATGTGTGTGTGTGTGTGTGTGTGTGTGTCTGTGTGTGTGTGTGTGTATGCATGTGTGTGTGTGTGTCTGTGTGTGTGTGTGTGTCTGTGTGTGTGTGTGTATGTATGTGTGTATGTGTGTGTGTCTGTGTGTGTGTGTCTGTGTGTGTGTGTGTATGTATGTGTGTGTGTGTGTCTGTGTGTGTGTGTGTGTGTGTGTGTGTCTGTGTGTGTGTATGTGTGTGTGTGTATGTATGTGAGTGTGTGTATGTGTGCATGTGTGTATGTGTGCATGTGTGTATGTGTGCATGTGTGTGTGTATGTGTGCATGTATGTGCGTGCATGTGTGTGTATCTGTGTGTGTGTGTGTGTGTGTGTGTGTGTTTTATCTGTGTGTGTATGTGTGTATGTGCGCATGCGCGTGCATGTGTGTGTGTGTGTGCATGTGTGTGTGTGTCTGCATGTATGTGTGTATGCATGCATGCATGTTTGAGTATGTGTGTGTGTCGCCTGTATATACGCATACCGTATATCTTCGCCTATAAGTCGAATTTTTTTCACCCAAAAATTATTTTATAACTTGGGGGGTCGACTTATAAGAGGGTAAAAAAATTTCACCAAAAAATATTACTGTTTTGGGGATTATTTTACAAGTTTTATTGTTGAAGTATGCCATGTATTTATACTCAAATATGTTAATTTGACACATTTATTTTTTATAACCTATTTTTTTTGGCATTATGCGAAAAGCTTCAAAAGGCGTACGATCTCACTCACATGCCAAGACAACAGTCCACTTAGTTAAATTAACAGTCATAACTAATAGTAAAAATGTAAACAATACTAACTACCTGTTGCCTGAGTTTATTTTGAAATCTGGTCACTGGCATTAATGGTTGTTCAAACAATGTTTTGGCGGTGATTAACTTCATGAATATTACTAAGCTTTCCCTTAAAATAGACTGATCTCTGCAGTTCACTTATCTAGAGCAATAGGGACACACATCATTTGGTACAAAAACCAGTGTACTTTGCAGAGTTATCCTCCTTACATGTATTAATATGGCGGCAAAACGTGATACTTTCAGTTTTATCGTAGTGATCTGTTGTCAGTGTTTATAAATAAAGTTGTTGTCTGTGCACAAAACCATCTGTACAGTACTATACAGTAACAGTCAAACAGCTTTCACTCTCTACTAAGGGAATATTTAGTTTTGATGCTATGTAATAATGATAGTTTGATTGGAATAGTCTGATCATATTGCGATGTACAAAACGTGAAAACCGAAGTTTGTAAAATAATTTTCTTTTGTTCAAATATTATTGTTCTCATGTGCTGAAAATAGGAAATATTTCAATATTTATAAGTAGTTTTTCATGGGTCGACTTATAAACGGGTCAATAAAAAAATAAGTTTTCAGGGCTTGAAATTAGGGACTCGACTTATAGCCGAGATCGACTTACAGGCGAAGATATACGGTATATACAATTAAATTTTTGTTTCAATTTTTATTGTGTTACTTTATGTTAATTAATATCAATAATTACATTTACCACAACTTTTGATCTGTATACAGAAAAGAAAAGAAAAGAAAGAAATGTTTTATTTAACGACACACTCAACACATTTTATTTACGGTTATATGGCATCAGACATATGGTTACGGACCACACAGATTTTGAGAGGAAACCCGCTGTCACCACTACACAGGCTACTCTTTCCGATTAGCAGCAAGGGATCTTTTATTTGCGCTTCCCACAGGCAGGATAGCACAAACCATGGCCTTTGTTGAACCAGTTATGGATTACTGGTCGGTGCAAGTGGTTTACACCTACCCATTGAGCCTTGCGGAGCACTCACTCAGGGTTTGGAGTCGGTATACGGATTAAAAATCCCATGCCTCGACTGGGATCCAAACCCAGTACCTACCAGCCTGTAGACCGATGGCCTAACCACGACACTACCGAGGCCAGTGATCTGTAGACATGCAGGGAACATTTCCTACAGTATCATGCCATGATTCCCTCTGCAAGTTTTACAGATTGTTAGTCGAGATTGTAAAATGTTACAAGGTACTTGCTAATCAGTTTTCAATTCATTAATAACTGTTTCTAATCCAAATTTAGAAAATTAAAAAAACAAAAATCACTGACATGTCTTCATGAGTTTTCATTTTTGCTGCATTGCTTTCCTCTAATACAGAAAATTACATGCATGGGTCATTATAAAGACGAGTCTCAGAGAAGGATCTCCTAAGGATTACGCCTCTATCCCTGTCAAATCTTATTGATTAGCCATCAAAGACTCTTTTGTACGACAATCATAAGAACTCAGAATGTCTGGGACGCTCCAAACAGTCTGGACCAGGATGTAGCTCAGTGGCAGAAGTGCATGTGGGTTGCGAGACAGATCTCAGCTCCACAATTGGACATCAAGTTAGCAGGTTTGGTTAATGAAAACCACTAGAGCTTATTGGTTTATTAATCACTGACTATTGGATGTCAAACATTTGGTATTCCCAACATTTAGTCTTAGAGAGGAAACCCATTAGTAGCAAGGGATCTTTGATATGCAGCATCTCTCAGACGGGATAGCACATACCATGTCCTTTGTTATACCAGTCATGGTGTTCTGGCTGGAAGGAGAAATAACCCAATGGATCCACCAACTGGGATCGATCCTAGACAGACCGTGCATCACCCCCTTGAGTCTTAGAGAGGAAACCAACTACATTTTTCCAATAAAAGTAGCAAAGGATCTTTTATATGCAGACACGATAACACATACCACGGTCTTTGATATACCAGTCGTGGTGCACTGGCTGGAATGAAAAATAGCCCAATGGGCCCATTAATGGAGATCAATCTTTGACCGACTGCTCATCAAATAATTGCTTTACTACTAGGCTACGTCCCACCACCAGTGAGACATCAAAGGCCTTGGTATACAACACGCTAATGAGAATTAGTCCTAGCGGCAGCGCCACGCTCGTCCCGTCATTCGACAGATAATGTTTGCCAATTACAGCTGATTACAAGATTTATAAATCGACAGAAGGCAGGAAGCAAATTCCTCTCAAAACATCAGACATGCTTTCTGATAATCAGTTTTACAGGCAGCTACTGCTTTCCGTGTTAACTTTTGACAGTTTTTCAATTTCATGATATATTTAGAATTTCTTACTTTCAGTAGTGATTGCATAAATCATAAGTTTTCCAGTTTGCTGTTGAAAAACGGCTTACTATAAATCTAATAAGTTGTCTAATTTCTAGACTACTTTCTAGAATGGCTTCTTTAGTTACAGCATTTATTTCTCAATTGCATACCACTCCACAGAAAAAAAAAGAGAAAGAAATGTTTTATTTAACGATGCACTCAACACATTTTATTTACGGTTATATGGCGTCAGACATATGGTTAAGGACCACACAGATATTGAGAGGAAACTCGCTGTCGCCACTTCATGGGCTACTCTTTTCGATTAGCAGCAAGGGATCTTTTATATGCACCATCCCACACAGGGTAGTACGTACCACAGCCTTTGATATACCAGTCGTGGTGCACTGGCTGGAATAAGAAATAGCCCAATGAGCCCACTGACGGGAATCGATCCCAGACCGACCGCGTATCTAGCGAACGCTTTACCACTGGGCAACGTCTCACCCACCCACTCCACAGAATGAATTTCAAGCCTTGGATCATAAACGTATTTATTGTAATCTCTATAATGTTGAGAGCACAGAATATTTGGAGGTCAAAACATTACTCTGTGGAATCATTTTCACCATGCAATAATTGTTATGTTTATCTTAAACCACTGTTAAAAGTTTGTTTTTGTTTAACAACACCACTAGAGCACACTGATTTATTTATCATCAGCTATTGACTGCCAAACATTTAATTTGGTAATTTTTGACTTGTAGTCTTGAAGGAAACCCGCTATATTTTTCCATTAGTAGCAAGGGATCTTTTGTGTGCACTTTCCCACAGCCTTTTAATATACCAGTCATGGTGCACTGGATAAGATGGGAAAAAAGTCAATTAGTCAATGGGTCCACTGAGGTGGTTCGATCCTACGACACAAGCGCTTCAGGTGAGCACTTTACTGACTGAGCTATATCCTAGGACCTAATTCACTAAACTCTCGCAACTTTGCGATCTTGCAGTGCAATGTAAAAAGACTTGCGAAGAGGATGCTTTGTTGTCTAGTAGAGCCTAAGATACCTTTGTGAATTAGAATTAGGCCCCAGGTCCCTGAATTACTGATACATTGTATTTTGACCTTGGCCTTTCAACATCAAGATAAAGTTTTACTGTATCTTTATGAAAAAAAAGAAAGAAAGAAAGAAATGTTTTATTTAATGACGCATTCAACACATTTTATTTACGGTTATATGGTGTCAGACATATTGTTAATGACCACAGATTTTGAAAGGAAACCCGCTGTCGCCACTTCGTGAGCTACTCTTTCCGATTAGCAGCAAGGGATCTTTTATTTGCGCTTCCCACAGGCAGAATAGCGCAAACCATGGCCTTTGTTGAACCAGTTATGGATCACTGGTCGGTGCAGGTGGTTTACACCTACCTATTGAGCCTTGCGGAGCACTCACTCAGGGTTTGGAGTCAGTATCTGGATTAAAAATCCCATGCCTCGACTGGGATCCGAACCCAGTACCTACCAGCCTGTTGACCGATGGCCTAACCATGACGCCACTGAGGCCGGTGTATCTTTATGATGAACAACTTAAGTGACTTCATTATAGCAAGTTTTTCTTTCTTTCTATAGTCACAGTTACCAAATATTAAACACCAAATAGTTGCTGATTGTATGTTAAATGAGGATTACTTTATGTGGCGGCAATATTTTTCTCTCTCGTTTCTACACACCCAGTGCCACAATTACCAAATAATCAGACACCATATAGCTGCTGATTATATCATAACTCACAAATATTTATGTGACAGCAACAGATTTTTTCTCTTGTTCTACAGACCAAGTGTCGCAGTTAAATATTAGAGACGAAACTGCTGCTAATCATATGCTAAATGATAACATTCCTATGCAGTGTTTGCTAAATGATGAATATTCTATGCCATGTTTGCTAAATGATGAACATCCTTTGCAGTGTTCGCTAAATGATGAATATCCTATGCAGTGTTTGCTAAGTGGTGAATATTCTATGCCATGTTTGCTAAATGATGAATATTCTATGCCATGTTTGCTAAATGATGAATATTCTATGCCATGTTTGCTAAATGATGAATATCCTTTGCAGTGTTCATTAATTGAAGAATATATCCTATGCCGTATTCGACAAGTGTTTGAGAATGTCACTAGCCCTCAAAGAAGCTTTGGCTAGTGCCCTATGTATTATAGTGATATAGATGATAATTTCCACTAACCCAAAACACAAATTCACTAGTATTAGTGGATATGTAAAACCTTGCCCTATGTGGCATCAGAATTGTTTTCTTGTTCCATGGATCACAATTTTGTTTTGTTTTAACGACACCACTAGAGTACACTGATTTATTAATCATCGGCTACTGGATATCAAACATTTGGTAATTTTTACTTATAATCTTACAAAGGAAACCCGATATATTTTTCCATTTAGACAGAGATCGTTTATATGCACCATCTCACAGACAGGATAGCACACACCAAAACCTTTGATATATCAGTTGTGGTGCACTAGCTGGAACGAGAAATAGCCCAATGGGCCCACCGATGGGGATCGATCCTAAACCAACCACGCATCAAGCGAGCGCTTTACCACTGGACTACGTTCCACCCCATTCTATGGATCAAGTGTCACATTTAAATATCAGATAACCAACTGCTATAAATCATACACTAAATGAGGAATACCCTATGTGGGTATCAGCAGTTTTTCTTGTTCTTTTTCTATAGACCAAATGTTTTTTAGCCTAAAAACATCAGACACCCAATTGCTGCCGATTACCACACACATATGAACTAATTAGGAATAACTTAAATGGCAACATCAGGTTTTTGCTCTTATTCTTCATAGCTATAGCATCAGAAGTACCAAAGTGTTTCTCACTCAACAGCCAATGATTTAAGCTGTGTGCTGGAAAGTCATTAATTAAATATCCCTTTCCTTCCCTCAAAAGTCTTTATTCATCAATAACAACAACATAAAAGCTTCTCGTTGTACACCAGTTCTCGTCATCCACACACAATGTGTAATGGCAGACCAACCAAAAACAGCAGCAAGGCATTACTAATTAACAACACAAACCAATATATAATGTGTTTATAGATTAGGAAGAGAAAGAAAGATATGGTTTAAGAATTCAGACGCTGAAATTAGAAATATGAACCAACAGTCTCTTTATGGTTCGTTATTCTTCTTCAATTCCTAGAACTGAATGCACAAAACGAAACTATAAATCCTAAGGGTTTAACAGGGGTTCAAATTTTTTTTTTTAAATTACTTGCCACAGGGCAAGTGCCAATAAGATATTCACTTGCCCTATATATTTTTCCACTTGCCCATACTTCTTAAGGTAACCAATTGTGTTACTCCTGTTTAACTTAATAATGTGCTTAATAGTGTAATAATCTTGAAAGTAATTGGTTTAATTGCACAAATAAAGAATTTTGCCAATAGGTTACAACACTTACCCAGGAAGTACTAAATGTATATGTCTGTCCAGTAGTATCAACTGTCTTCTCTATTTGTTGATTTAAACTTTATTTTTTTAAATAGTGTCCATTTGTTGATTTAAAGTTTGTTATCTGTTTGGTAGTGTCCACTTGTTAATCTAAATATAATTATTGTGTCGATGTATGCCTTAGTGACCACTTGTATGGCCGTGGATGTTGTGAGATCCCTTTCCACTCGTGAGCCATTCTTTTATGGCTGGCATTGGTTCAAAAATATTTAGGGATTTTGGACCATGTGTCATTATTGTGTGTATATTATTTTTTTAAATTTGCCCCAAAATACTTCTCTGAGGTGTTTTTACCCTGTTCATAGCTGAGAAAAGTCTCTCGCAAACAATCGTAGCTGGGCTCAAAGTAAACATGAGCTCTTACTTTGGAAATGTTTTTAAATAGTGCAGGCTTGGTAAACAACAGCCGGGGATTGCAGCCTTGTATTTTTAACTTATTGAGCATACTTTATTTGTTAAAAACTATTAATAAAGCAGAAACAATGAATATATTCATGTATGCTTAGAGGGCATCGCACTATTACGATTATGATGTAGGGCTAATGAAATCTAACTTGTCACGATTATGAACGTAGGGCTAATGAAAAATAACTTTACCTACACGAATGTAGATTTAAATTTATAAAGTACTGAAAAAAACATTAAGTATGTTCTGCTACAAGGTTTATTATATCTAAACTAAAATGTCTTGCAACTTTTATAAGAATACAGTTCATAATATGTATGCTCTGTTCAAGTGAACTCAGAAATTATAAATTTGCTTTACGTCCCCGTTCATTTGCAAAGAGCAGATTTCGGAACCACGTTAACGTCTAATTTAATTTGAATATAACAATTTTAAACTGTATTCCACCTCATTTACCATGTTTGCAAGGATTAAACATTATGATTGCACACACAAGGCACGTATATTTTATTTTTTATATAAGCTGTAAAGCGTACTGAACGCTATTTCTCTGAAGATCATCGAACCGATTATTTGTATGAATTCAGTCGAACGTTCAGTGGCGGAAATTACTGAGCTTAGTCCATAGTAAAAGGGGAATAACTCTAAAGTTGTTATCGAACTTTTCAACACATTGTTTTGGTGTGTCAACAGGCCTCAGACCACAGTTAATTTCGCTATATGTTTCTATATAGCCTTAGTGGCTATAACATTTTTATTAATATCAGCAGGCCCGTGAAGTTTTGTATGTACCTTTGCCTGCATGGGGGACACATACCCTGAAAAGGACAACCCCTGTTGTCCAGCTCTTTCTCCCAGCATATTGGTTTAAACAGACACACCCTCTAAACCAGGCCGGAGTACACCCATTTTACACAAAAAGCACTACTTTTGCATGGGCCGGAATTACCACAAACAAGTCTTCAATGTCAGCAAGTTACACATGTTTACAAACTACATGCTATCCCCTGTCACTTCAGTCAAACAGTTGCCACTTCATAGCTGTCTGCCATGAAATAATCACAGTCAAACAGCAGACTACTTGCGCGGTCAAATTTCCGGATTTTGGACAACCAAATGGGAAGATAACTGTAATCTGAGGCCAACACATTGGCAAGAGTTCCGATCGTTCCAGCATTTAGGGTTAGGGTTAGTTCTCCTCAGAGCTCGTTAATGCTCGTACGATTGGAACACTTTCCAAAGGTTTGTAACAAAATTTTAAAAATGTTTTAGGTGTTACATTAGACTATTAGTCACTTGTCATCGGGCATATGCAGTTAACATAATTACTTGCCAGGCATGAAAATTCCACTTGGCACGGGCGTAGGGCGATGGGATTTTTGAACCCCTGTTGTAAGTCATTCTACTTTTTTTTTAAACTTTCTTTTATTGTAAATCTATATCCAATCCATATTCAATTAAGGTTCAAGCATGTTCTTCAGCCACCTGGACTGCCTTTCCAGGATATAAAATGAAGGCTGCATAGATAATAAATGTTAAAGCTTCAATTGACAAGTCGGTAAGCTTTAATTGATAAGTCAGTGAGTTTTGATGGATCAGTCTGTGAGCTTTGATGGATAAGTCCGTGAGCTTTAACTGACAAGTCCGTGAGCTTTAACTGATAAGTCAGTGAGTTTTGATGGATTCGTTAGTGACCTTTATTTGATAAGTCAGTGAGCTTTATTTCATAAGTTAGTGAGTTTTGATCGATAAGTCCATGACCTTTATTCGATAAGTCAGTGAGCTTTGATAGATAAGTCAGTAAAAATAAGTTTATGGTCATCATTCTAAATTTGTCATTGATTTGGACAACAATTTTTATGTTTTACCCCAGGCAGACAGGCCAATTTTGATGAAACGACTTAAAGAAAAACAATGACAAGTTGTGCTTTAAAATAGTAGATGTCCCCACAAGCTCTTACTCTTTATTTAAAAGTCATATGTGATGAGACATTAGCAGATGTTGTTCATTAGTACGAGTGCATGCACCAAATGCCTGAAGAGCATCTTTTAAAAACAACACAACTTCAAGGGCCTACTTTTATCTCCTTGCAATCTGCCCTCAAGACCACTGTAACTTCTTGCAGGGTCTGACCTCAAGAAAAATTGCTTTTGCTTACCACTACGAAAACATGTCAACATCTCAGTTTTCCCTCAAAATAATTATTGATGACTGCATCATTTGACCACAAGGAGAATTGCATTTGCTTGTCTTTACAAAACAGTGACCTACTTTTCCATCAGGATTATTCTGCTTCTGTCCTCAGGTAAAGTACAACTATTGCCTACATTTTCTTCACCTGAAATTGCCCTAGTTTTTCTTTAAAGCCATGTTGGTTGACTGTAAAGTTTGACTTTAAAAAAAAAAAAATATATATACTTTAATTTATTTCAAAAATTTTACTCAAATAAATAACTTAATAAGGAAACAAAAGAGAGAAAAACATGAGATAAAAATGAATGTTTATTCATGATATCCCAATATAGTCATGTTTAAACAGTCTATATCCGATATACCATTCATGCAGTTGTGAAGCACTGGTTGTAATGGGAAAAACATGTTACTGGATTTAAACCAAAGGATTGTCATACAAATTTATTCTGATCTTAAAACAATTTTTGCATCTCAAATAATTCATCTATTGATCTAATACAACTCTCATCTCTAGTCATCTGAATTTTTCACTGAATTGGGAAAACTGACAATTTATTGAAAATTCCTGATTCTGAATGCAAGGAAAGTTGGAATATTAGCTTATTTTCAGATGATCTGAATTGGGAAAACTGACAATTTATAGAAAATTCCTGATTCTGGATGCAAGGAAAGTTGGAATATTAGCTTATTTTCAGATGATCTGAATTGGGAAAACTAACAATTTATAGAAAATTCCTGATTCTGAATGCAAGGAAAGTTGGAATATTAGTTTATTTTCAGACGATCTGAATTGGGAAAACTGACAATTTATTGAAAATTCCTGATTCTGAATGCAAGGAAAGTTGGAATATTAGTTTATTTTTAGATGATCTGAATTGGGAAAACTGACAATTTATAGAAAATTCCTGATGCTGAATGCAAGGAAAGATGGAATATTAGTTTATTTTCAGGCGATCTGCACCAATCAGATGATCACGCTGGCAGATGATATGGCTACACAGACTCGTACTGTACGCCGAATAGAAAACCCGAAGAGCCAACAATTAGCAGGGTAATTGTCTCCCTTGATCATGCCGATTGCGAAAGGCAAACCTGGTGCCAAATATTGATATGCAATTCCGGTCGAATCATAAATCAATAACCAAATCTCTATAATCACTGCATATTTCCTCTGTGAGTACAGCGAACTGTGTGGAACCCACCCCAGGAATTGTGAACCGTCATCGTGCATACGAGCGGAGCGCACAAGAAATAGGCTGGGATCAATAAAGACAGAGTTGAAGTGGCCGATCACCGCCTTTGCTTCCATAGCTACCTGCTTGTGTCAATCACGCGCTTTGTGAGGATACGCGGTGGTGACAACGATTGTTGTCGCCGTGGCGGCAAGGAAGCATTAAATAATCCCGGTGAAATCATTTCACGGCTAAATGAACATATCTCTTGGAGAGGACTCCTCGAAAAACTCATTGTGACAACTTTATCGGAGCACTTCACTGGGGACGACCCAATAACAATTTTGTTCGCAAATGACATTGTCTTACGGTTCGAAATTGCTTCTAAGCTCCAATTGATTCAATCTGATTATAAAAATCAGGCTATTGGCTGCGGGACCGTATTGGAGTGGGGATCAGACAAATGCGAGTAGCAGACAACAAAGGCCAATGTTCTGTGGGAGTGCCGATATGAGGTAATCTGTCGCCGGGCACAGCACAGTTATCAGCGGCTAACAGTCGTAACAAGTGGGGAGAAAAACAAAATCAGACAGCTCTGACATGTCTATAGTGGACATTGCCAATATAAGGTACATGTAGTCTGTTGATAGACAGACTCATGAGAAAACTAAATTACACAGCTTTCTCATATCTATAGTGGACATTGTCAATATGAGGTAGTCTAACGACAGACTGACTCATGAAAAAACAAAATCAGACAACTTTCTCATGTCTATAGTGGGCAATGCTTTGTAGCCTGCTTTAAACCAAGACTTTAAGTTTAATATATTTCTGATTGAGCAGGATTTAACTCAGTCGTAACAACCATCGTTATTGGGTTCTTGGGTGCTCCATGACTTGTATATCAAAGGATCAGGTATGTGATGTCCTGTCTGTGGAGAAGTACATATAAAAAGATTCCTTGATGTTAGTGGAAAAATGTAGTCGGTTTCCTTTGAAGACTATATGTCAGAATTATTAAATGTATGACATTCAATAGATGATGATTAATTATCAAATGTATGACATTCAATAGATGATGATTAATTATCAAATGTATGACATTCAATAGATGATGATTAATTATCAAATGTAGGACATTCAATAGATGATGATTAATTATCAAATGTAGGACATTCAATAGATGATGATTAATTATCAAATGTAGGACATTCAATAGATGATGATTAATTATCAAATGTAGGACATTCAATAGATGATGATTAATTATCAAATGTATGATATTCAATAGATGATGATTAATTATCAATGCAATCCAAAGGTGTCATTCAATGAAACAAACTTTAATTTTTTATATTTCTATTTGTGTGCACTGT
Source organism: Gigantopelta aegis (assembly GCF_016097555.1). Classification (NCBI taxonomy): domain Eukaryota; kingdom Metazoa; phylum Mollusca; class Gastropoda; order Neomphalida; family Peltospiridae; genus Gigantopelta; species Gigantopelta aegis. The sequence continues at coordinate 4,494,298 of NC_054700.1, read as the reverse complement.
CTGGCATGCAGGACTAAACAATTGTCTTAAAACTCAAACAAAATTCTGTTATATCTATAGCAGTTCTTCACAATAAAACAATTACTAATTGCAGGATTTGCCTCCAAAATGATGCATTGCTGCATGGCTTCACTTATAGCCAAACTCTGGAATCCATGTAGGCACAGAATCCCACGAAATATACAACCAGAAGTGTTTCAGTTTGAAGCCTTCTGTATACGACATCTTAGAGTTGTGACACTATATGGAAGTTTGTGTGCCCTTGTTTTAGAAAAAGATCGTGCAACCACTGAATATGTTGTTTGTACAATTTATTATCATCATTACATTGCCATTTCTGGGTTTGAAAACCTTTAAACTAAAAGGAGTTTCTAGGATTTCTAGGAAATGAAAGAAACTTTGATGAACTGAAAGCCTTAAACAACCCAATAAACATTCCACCAGGTAACATCATGCCTATTTTTAAACTGAAGCACTAATATGTAGTTGTACGCAAACCGTTAGACGGTCAACATCCTCATTTGGTGTCCACCAAGTTTCATTGTGGGCAATGAAATGAAAAAGAAAAGAAAAAAGGAAAATGAGTGCCGCTTTTGATATCAATTACCACCAACCTGGGGAGGTGGCTCATTCAAGAAATCTGTATCGATTCCACAGAAACAATTTCCTCACAAACCGACCGGCATTGTCTTTTCTGATTTCCAAGGCTCAGTGTCGGCGGAGATTCGATAAGGTTCCTGTGCGTTATTTGCATCAGACTAAGTCCTGAGTGACAGCTGATTGAGTCCGGAGAGATTTACAGCGATGGGATTCCCCTTGATGCAGGACTGCTGATCGGCACCATAAAAATTAGCTAATACACGGAGATCTTTTTGTATCATCTCCGGATATGAAGGGCTATGTCGAGTTATTGCTTTCCTCTTTACTGCCAATACCGGTATGACCTATGCCATCAGACTTCAAATTAATATCCACGTACCTAATTTTAGCTCTTTCTGTTTTCCCCATTTTGTTTTCTTTCTGAATATGAAGGCTATATGTGCAGTGTTAGTGTCGTCTTCAGTGTCAACACAAGCTGCATTAACAGAATTAGAATTAATACAACCATATTAAAGTTAAAGTTTGTTTTGTTTAACACCACCACTAGAGCATATTGATTTATTAAGACATCGGCTATTGGATGTCAAACATTTGGTAATTTGACATATAGTCAGATAGGAAACCCACTACATTTTTCAATTAGTAGCAAGGGATCTTTTATATGTACCATCCCACAAGAAGGACAGCACATACCGCAGCCTTTGATATACCAGTCATGGTGCACTGGCTGGAACGAGAATAGCCCAATGGGCCCACGGATGGGGATCGATCCCAAACCAACCACCCCTCCAGCAAATGCTTTACCACTGGACTATGTCCCGCCCCTACAACCATATTCAAATCTTTGAAATGAATGCTGGTGGGGGGTGTGGGGGGGGGGGGGGGGGGGGGGGGGGAGGGTGGGGGATGTCACTGTATCTTAATATATAGGTCCCGTAATTTCATGCCTGTCAACTTTCCTCAGCACAGTACATGTCTTTGATGAACTGAGGGCCGGACATAGCCCACTGGCAAAGCTCTCACCTGATGCACGGTAAGTCTAGGATCGATTCCCATCAGTGCCGTACATGTCTTTGATGAACTGAGGGCCGGACATAACTGACTGGCAAAGCACTCACCTGATGCACGGTCAGTCTAGGATCGATTCTTATCAGTGCCGTACATGTCTTTGATGAACTGAAGGCCGGACATAGCCCAGTGGCAAAGCACTCGCCTGATGCACGGTCAGTCTAGGATCGATTCTTATCAGTGCCGTACATGTCTTTGATGAACTGAGGGCCGGACATAACTGACTGGCAAAGCACTTGCCTGATGCACAGTCAATCTAGGATCGATTCTTATCAGTGGGCCCATTGAGATATTTCTTGTTCTAGCCAGTTCGCCACGACTGGTCTACCAAAGGCCGTGGTTTGTGGTATCTCTCCTATGGAATGGTGCAAATAAAATATCCCTTACTACTAATGGAAAAATGTAGGTTTCCTCTCTAAGACTGCATGTCGAAATTACCAAATGTTTGAGATTATCTCCAATAGGCGATGATTAATAAATCAATGTGCTAGAGTGGTGTTGTTAAACAAAACAAACTATCTTTGATGAACTGATTCTCCACTTGAGATTTTCTTTCATTAAACATGTTTTGTGTTAACAAAAATTAAGATAAGTTTATTGAATTAAAAAAAAAAGAAGTCAAAAATGGTTTATCTGCAAGTTGCAGGGGGCATTTAGGTAAAACTGGTCGGTTAATAAAAATAAATAATAAAATAGTCTCGCAAACTATTTTTCTATTTAACCACCAATTATTTCACAAATGTTTATTATTTGTAGCAATTAAGAATACATATCAGTGGCGTAAGAAGATGCCAAAACGTGGGGGGGGGGGCCCACACACACACACACGGGCTACTCTTTTCGATTAGCAGCAAGGGATCTTTTATATGCACCATCCCATATACAGGATAGCACAGGATAGCACATACCATGGCCTTGATGTACCAGTCATGGTGCACTGGCTGGAGCGAGAAATAGCCCAATGAGCCCACTAATGGGAATTGATCCCAAACCGACTGCGCATAAAGATAGCACTTTACCACTGGGCTATGTCTCGCCCACAATTTTCAGATCACACCGGTAAGTAAGGTTAACCACAGCACTTGCCATTGATGCCATAGTAAACCTGGAACCCTGTGTTTGGGATCAGAGGGTGACATGATTAAAAATGTCCACTCGTGATTGCCATGGTAAACAATATACTACTGACCAAGTACACAATAGACTATTGACTAAGGCAGGCCACACTTCATCACCGTCTGGAATTGGCTGTTTGGTGTGGATACAAATAATCGATTGGCGTAACATAAAAACATGCATTCACCCAGTGTTTATGATTGCATGTAAAATTTGGGAAACAAGATTGTAATTACAGTGTTAACAAGATGTCGGTGATAAATGGATACCAGCCGCAAGAAGTCACGACCTTTTGAGGAGAAAAACAAACATCCACATGAACATGAAATGCAAGGTTCTGTATGCAGACACGCAGATAGATAAACAGCCATCACATTTTATAAGATGAATAAATAAGTCAAAACCGGCCTTGGTGGCGTCGTGGTTAGGCCATCGGTCTACAGGGTGGTAGGTACTGGGTTTGGATCCCAGTCGAGGATCCATAACTGGTCCAACAAAGGCCATGGCTTGTGCTATCCTGCCTTTGGGAAGCGCAAATAAAAGAACCCTTGCTGCCTGTCATAAAAGAGTAGCCTATGTGGTGACAGCAGGTTTCCTCTAAAAAAAAACAGTGTCAGAATGACCATATGTTTGATGTCCATCAGCCGATGATAAAATAAAAAAATCAATGTGCTCTAGTGGCGCCGTTAAATAAAACAAACTTTACTTCTTTTTTTAAATAAGTCAAAATAGCCAAAATTAAATGCTTTAAAAGACAAATTCATAACAACATAAAAAATAAATGACAAAAAAAGAAAAAAGTTTGTTTAGTTTAATGACACCACTAGAGCACATTGATTTATTACATCATCGGCTATTGGATGTCAGACAATTGGTAATTTTAACATATAATCTTAGGGAGGAAACCTGCTACATTTTGTTATCAGTAGCAAGGGATCTTTTATATGCACCATCCCACAGACAGGATAGCACAAATCACGGACTTTGATATACCAGTCGTGGTGCACTGGATGAAATGAGAAATAGTCCAATGGACCCACCAACAGAGACCGATCCCAAACTGACCCCACATCAAGTGAGTGCTTTACCACTTTGACATCTTTGAAAATAAGATGATAACATTAAATACACCAAACCAAACAGATGAAACCCTGTCCAACAAAAACTATACATAAATGTATGTGAAGAACACAGATGTTTATCAAAAAACATTTGCTGTCAAAAATTAACATAGATTTTATTGTTTATATTATCCATATCAGTACATCAAGTGTTTTTGGTTATCCTGGTGTTTTTAATACCACAAAATGCATTTCTCATATTTTTAAAAAGGCACATGCGTCTGAGAAGTAACAGTTATGGAGTCGAGTTTTAGTCTTTTAGTATTTTACCATTTCGAAGTCACAGACTCATATTTCACTCAATTGTAACTTTATCCAAATGTGTTACAGGTTTGTAGATTAACTAAACTTAGTGTCCATTTTCACAGGTTGAAACTAGGGTCTGCCCCTTTAAATCAGGTAATTATTGATAATTTGCGGTTTCTGCAATTTTTGAAGCTTAATAGATAATTTGGCAAATTATTCTGCTCATCTAGAGCTAGCCTTGCATACATTCTTTATAAAGAGCAAGAATCTTTAAATCAGAAATCATTTCTATTATAAATAACAGACAGGACTGTCACAGTTGGGACCTTTCTCTTGATTTTCATATCCTTGCCCACAGGCCGGAAAATTCGGTTTCACCCTAGGGCTTATATCATTCTTACTACAAAATTTACAATCTAAATGTGACTTTATCATGATGGCATGGGGTTTTTACAATCTAAATGTGACTTTGTCATGATGGCATGGGTTTTTTTTTACAAGCTAAACATGACTTTATCATAATGGCATGGGTTTGTTTTTTTACAAGCTAAATGTGACTTTATCATGGCATGAGGGTTTTTTTATAAGCTAAATGTGACTTTATCATAATGGCATGAGGTTTTTTTACAAGCTAAATGCAGACCTGTCAACCCTCCCGGATTCCGCGGGAGTCTCCCGGTATTTGATCAAATCTCCTTTCCCCTGTGCGGGAGACAGTTTCTCCTGTTAAATGACATTTTTGTAGGCATAAAAAAAAATCGATCCTCTTTTGTCAAAATAAGGGAAGTAACTCTCATCTTTGTTTTCTCATTCGGAAAATGTCGACTACTTTCGGTTTCTGAGAATGTAACAGGCCGAATTGTCCCGACTGTTTAACCTTTTCCGAAGTGAAAATTGTGGGATAGCCTATTTATATTGTTAAAAAAGCACATGGAGTTTATAAAATGACGTGTTATTATAATGTTTGTTATCATCGTAATGGCTACGAAGCGTGTTTGAATTTTAAAATGTCTTCCCACTGGATTACATAATGCAACTATGACGAATCTGAACTGCCAGACTCCGAGTTGACAGCGATACACACGATGCTTGTTAAAATCACATGTCACAGCAAGACAACGAAAAGACCAATTAGCTGTATAAACATACTTGTGTCAGTTAATTTTGTATGTTTGTGCAGTAAAATGTTGGTTATAAGGGTACTCTTCAAGAAATTATTTTTGTACAATTAAAAAATGTTGTGTTTGACATTGACATAAAGTTACTCACGGAAATGGGTATAATTCCGGTATATTTCACACGATGTCCGTAATGAGGTTTTACTTATGATTAATGAAAATACAATGTTTATTGCATCATTATAATGATTTTAAATAAGTACCACGCCACCGTTCCTCATTATAGTAAAAACTGAATATTAATTTATAAGATTTATATAAATTTGTCTTTGGTACTTAGGTACACTAACCACAAATGATAATGTAACGCAACCTGTAAGGCTGTAAGTGTAATACCGTAAATGTACTAATTAAATTTTTTATTTCTTGTTCATGTTCTTAACATTTTTGGATAAAATATTATTATTTTTTTAAATATGTATTAAATCATAATATTTAAACTTTAAAAAAAAAAAAAAAAAAATGTTTTTACTTTTTTTTCTTTCTTTTTTTTTCTTTTTTTTTAATGCCAAGATCTAAGGTTAAGAAGTATATATGACATTATATAGTATTCATATAACTTATTGTAATAATGTTTTTTTTAAATCTTGCGATTTTGGGTTAAATTGTGTGAATTTAAAAAATCTCCTGCTTTTTGACAAAATCTCCTGCTTTTTCAACACACACCTCCTGCTTTCTCTTGACTAAAGGTTGACAGGTCTGGCTAAATGTGACTTAATCATAATGGCATGAGTTTTTTTACAAGCTAAATGTGACTTAATCATAATGGCATGAGGGTTTTTTTACAAGCTAAACGTGACTTTATCATGGCATGAGGGTTTTTTTTACAAGCTAAACGTGACTTTATCATAATGGCATGAGTTTTTTTACAAGCTAAATGTGACTTAATCATAATGGCATGAGTTTTTTTACAAGCTAAATGTGACTTAATCATAATGGCATGAGGGTTTTTTTTACAAGCTAAATGTGACTTTATCATAATGGCATGAGTTTTTTTACAAGCTAAATGTGACTTTATCATAATGGCATGAGTTTTTTTACAAGCTAAATGTGACTTAATCATAATGGCATGAGTTTTTTTACAAGCTAAATGTGACTTAATCATAATGGCATGAGGTTTTTTTTTACAAGCTAAATGTGACTTTATCATAATGGCATGAGTTTTTTTACAAGCTAAATGTGACTTTATCATAATGGCATGAGTTTTTTTACAAGCTAAATGTGACTTTATCATAATGGCATGAGTTTTTTTACAAGCTAAATGTGACTTAATCATAATGGCATGAGGGTTTTTTTACAAGCTAAACGTGACTTTATCATGGCATGAGGGTTTTTTTTACAAGCTAAACGTGACTTTATCATAATGGCATGAGTTTTTTTACAAGCTAAATGTGACTTAATCATAATGGCATGAGGGTTTTTTTACAAGCTAAACGTGACTTTATCATGGCATGAGGGTTTTTTTTACAAGCTAAACGTGACTTTATCATAATGGCATGAGGGTTTTTTTACAAGCTAAACGTGACTTTATCATAATGGCATGAGGGTTTTTTTACAAGCTAAACGTGACTTTATCATAATGGCATGAGGGTTTTTACAAGCTAAACGTGACTTTATCATAATGGCATGAGGGTTTTTACAAGCTAAACGTGACTTTATCATAATGGCATGAGGGTTTTTTTACAAGCTAAACGTGACTTTATCATAATGGCATGAGGGTTTTTTTTTACAATTTAAACATGACTTTATCATAATGGCATGAGAGTTTTTTTACAAGCTAAACGTGACTTAATCATAATGGCATGAGAGTTTTTTTATAAGCTAAATGTGACTTTATCATAATGGCATGAGAGTTTTTTTACAAGCTAAATGTGACTTTATCATAATGGCATGAGAGTTTTTTTACAAGCTAAACGTGACTTAATCATAATGGCATGAGAGTTTTTTTATAAGCTAAATGTGACTTTATCATAATGGCATGAGTTTTTTTATAAGCTAAATGTGACTTTATCATAATGGCATGAGGGTTTTTTTATAAGCTAAATGTGACTTTATCATAATGGCATGAGGGTTGGGTTTTTTTTACAATCTTCTGGTAATACCTATTTGCCAAGTTGCCAATTCATGTTGTCTTAGTTGTTTTATTGAATATTCTAAAAAAGAAAAATTACTCTTTTTAACTTTATCATGCATTTACTGACATGTTTTTATGTCTTTGCAAGTAGTAGATTACATTTTGTTTATACATGTCACAGTCTAAAGGTGCATTGTGTATGAATGGATCAAGAAAGAAGGAAATGGTTTATTTAACGATGCACTCAACACATTTTATTTATGGTTATATGGCATCAGACATATGGTTAAGGACCACACAGATATTGACGGAGGAAACCCGCTGTCACCACATCATGAGCTACTCTTTTTTTCGATCAGCAAGGGATCTTTTATATGCACCATCTCATTGACAGGATAGCACATGCCACAGCCTTTGATGTACCAGTCGCGGTGCACTGGCTGGAACGGAATGGGTCAAGAATAAAGAAACACACTTCATGGTATTTGTTAAAGCTTGCATATTAGCAAAAAAAATTAAAGTCCAAAAAACATTTTTCAGACCTACATGTATTAAATTACTACAACTACAGGGCTTTAACCAAAGATAACATAGTAACATGATAAAGGCTGTGCCCAAAATATGTATTCCCAAAATAAAGATGTCAAAATTCAGTACAAGTATGCTGACCTCAAAACATTTCACTTCAAAACCAATGATATAGTATTTCTGAATATTTACAATCCTTCAACAGGTCTTTAATAATATAACATTATTGTGCTAAAAAGAAAGAGAGAAAAAAAAGACCTCGCTGTACTCAGAAGACAAAAACAAAAACAACTGCTGTGCCCAAATTAGTGAGATCTAAAACCCTGTAATTAACAAAGACTCTTTGTGATTTACATAAAAACTAATTAATAGAGTTGCTTTTATTCTTTCTTTCTTTTTTGTTTTTTGTTGTTACAGTAAGGACATAAATTTCCATAATGGTTTCATAGATCAAGTCAAAAAACCCATGACTGTCCAGGACTTTTAGATCTTGGAAAACATGCTGATAGATTTCCAAAACTTCCAAGACTGTTTTTTACAATGTGTATGAACCCTAACTTTAATTTACAACTCGTTTGTTGTTAATCAAACAAAAAAACAAAAAACAAAAAAAATCACTCCTGCTTGTTCTGTTTGTTGGACAATTTTAGTGCAAGACAAAACAGCATACAATGAGACTACAGATAAATCCTCATTAAACTAGGTCAAGAAAGACTGTGATTTATGTTTTTAGAAAATATCAATATTCAGGAGATGTTTTTGCATAGGTTTTTTTTTCTTTTATTGAAATGAAATATTACTAACAGATGAATTCCCCCTTCAATTATCGCACAAAGATTTTCTTTTTCTGTTTGGAATCATTTTGTTATTTACACCTGCTCCTTCCCACGATGCTTTGCTTCAAAACTCTAAAGAAATAATGGAACATTTAGGAAGTTCAGTATTCAGATCTATCAATATTCACTTGATCGTATGTAGCACACACTTTCTCTAAAAGCATTAGAAAGAATTGTACTAGATGTAAACACATGATGTAAACAAACAATAAAAAAAAAAACATCAAAGAATCACTTTGGATTAAAGACCGACTTAGAAAAAAAAGGAATTTTTTTTAGAATCTGTATTACACTCAATTGAATGAAGCACGGGTAACTGTAAAACGGATACGTTTGATACACTATTATACTGCCATTCATAAAAGTTTCTCTTTGCAAGTTTCATCATCTTCTGTCGGGGTCTTTCAAATATTTCCATTTTAGTAATTGGTTTGGGATAAGCAGGAAACAAAAAGTGATCGATTTGTTAGATTGGATTACGTTTAGTGGCCACACAAACAAACAGAAGATCCAACATGATCAAGTGTTAAACTAAAACAGATTTTATTAAATTTGTTGAACACTTTCACTATTGGGTTGTCGTTCCTGGCAGTTGTTAAAAGACTTGTACATGCAACTGTTTACTATACTGTCTAGTTCTTCAAGTCCAACCTGTTTTGTTCAATAAGTTCTCTAATTAAGATGTGGATGCCAAACGGGTGAGGCAGAGGAAACATAATTGGATTATTGATTTGACAAGCAGAAATAGAACCAGATATATTATTATTACAATTTTATAAGCTTAAAATATGCTATAAACAACATATAAAGTTAAGAATAACTAACTTCAATTTCTAATATTGAAAAATCTTTCCCATTCAGGGACATACATGTAGTATTAAAGGTGCTCAAACAAATTTTTGTATTGAAACATAAAGATTCTTCAATGAAGCTAGTGCATGTCATTAATGTTTAGGTTTTTTTTAAATTACAGCCAAATTGTATTTTATTTATTAATAGAACAAGTATACATATTATTTAAAATTCCATAGAAGGAAACACTTTGCATTCTGGTAACAGTTATCTAAAGGAACATTATGTTTTGTTTTGTTTTTAAATAAATGTTTGAAAACTAAATAAAACTTGTTGTTGAGTTAAAAAAAAAGAAAAAAGAAGGTAAATTTGCTTCAGACTGTCAATGGTGTTACAATTTAGTACAGCAAAAAAAGCAAATTGAATTTCGATGTCCAAATATTGGCATTTACTATCTGTGAAGAGAAAAAACAGACCCAAAAACGCTGTCTATATTGATTGCAACATATCAAATATGCAGTACTTTAGTTTTCTCAACACACGACGAAAATCGAATCAAGTAAATATTCAATTTGCACAAATATGATTTACTGTTTGTTGGCAGTTTTAACTAATCCACACACCACCTATCAGTGAAGTCCCAGCTAACTCAGTCCAGTGCTAACGACATTTCACGCCAATTTTCAGTTTATAACACTGAGAATACCTCTGGGGCAGGCATTTCAAGCCTCTTACAATCCATAATAATAACGGTCATACCGGCTTAAACAAATTTGGACTGCCTGGTCATCATACTGGATGATGGCAAAAGAGAAACCTGAAGACAGACTGACAAGTATGGCAATCCTGCGTGACAGCAGGCCAATTCATTACTCAACACGGCTAAATCAATTACAGTATACTCCCAATAATGTAAGACTGAAAAACCGTCGACGGTTTATAAGCCGTATATAATTTGATAAAAATGAAGACTGTCAGATGAAAGAATCCACAAGCGACTAATGGAGATGGAGAATTTCAATATGAGATATACACAACTGTTGCAGGGATGCAGAAATGGAAAATACTTAACTAGCCCGTCGGACCAGAACCAATTTCTACTAGTCCGCCAGTACATAAAACAATTTATTATTTACAACATTATAATATACAGTGTCTTCACTTCAAATTATATATAGAGAGAGATATTGATAAAACGTAATTATAAGAACATTTGGTAAGTGATCAACATCACTTGACAAACCAAGTCAAAAAGACAGGTAGACCGTTGGACTGGTAGTTGCATTTTTTAATTCATTTGTGAGAAATTTTACCCATATTTGGCAAGCGGGTGAGTACTTTCTGCACCCCTGTGTTGGTGAGTTTAGGCCTTAGTTGTTTTAATCTCAAGGTTTGGAATTAACAAACAGTATTGTTGAGGCAATATCCTGTGAACAAATCTGAAGTGTGTTCAGAAGGGTGAGCGATCTCGGTTGAAATTAATAGCTCCCCTAACTTAGATTATACTACAGGAAGCCATTTAAGATATTACCAATAGAACGTCACATGCTAAAGGGACCCAAAACTTTCTCTCCTTGAACTAATCTCAGAGGACTGAGGGCAGCAAGGTCTGGAACATGCTCTTGGTTTGATGTAACCTGACCCATCATCTTTTAAACTATAACCCTTTTTTAATTTCTACTTGCAAGAAAAAAGAAAAACAAACAAGAATTCCTTGGAATTAAATGTCTGACCTACTCATAATATCAATCATACAAGTAACTGCACAGGTGGAAGTTCATGGTAAACGAAACAATAATAATAATTTAATTAAACTTTTCTCTTTTTTTACACAAATTTATGTATTTGTTCATGATTAATCTAGTTCTATACAGGACAAATAATAAAATAAAAAAATTAATTAAGGTTGACTTGATATCGGTCTTAATTATTTGGGTATTCTCGAAACCGGTTAGTTGACAACACATGAAATCAAGATGGTGAATCACATTAATAGAAATGTGTTTCTTTTTCGACGGGGCACAAATGTATTATTTTATAGATAATTAATGCTGTTTTATCGACCAACCGTCATATTCCACTAGCCCCAGGCATTGGACAATGGTAGTTTTTAACCCCTGGAGTCTTGCTAGCTTTTAAGGTTGACTTGAAACCAGTCTCAATTCTTTGGACAACAATGCTACAAATGTATGTCCAGACCTCAACTGACAGCCATTTAATCCGGTCAGGTCAGGTCAGGTCAGGTCAGGTCATAGGTTTTATGTGTACACTTAGAACAAGCTGTTTTAAGGCCAGCCTGTCATGGGTGCAGGTGCCAGCCTTGGCCAGCCTCGGCCAGCTCCTCTGTCCATGACATCATCCTTCCAGGACAGGAAAAGCAGCAATACATTAATATTCATTCCTTTCAACTTATGTTTTTGTTTATATCCAATTAAGGTTCAAGCATGCTGTCCTGGGCACACTCTTCAGCTATCTGGGCTGTCTGTCCAGGACAGTGGGTTAGTTGTTTACTGAGAGAAAGAAAGAAGTGTTTTATTTAACGACGCACTCAACACATTTTATTTACGGTTATATGGCGTCAGACATATGGTTAAGGACCACAGATTTTGAGAGGAAACCCGCTGTCGCCACTACATGGGCTACTCTTCCGATTGGCAGCAAGGGATCTTTTATTTGTGCTTCCGACAGGCAGGATAGCACAAACCATGGCCTTTGTTGAACCAGTTATGGATCACTGGTCGGTGCAAGTGGTTTACACCTACCCATTGAGCCTTGCGGAGCACTCACTCAGGGTTTGGAGTCGGTATCTGGATTAAAAATCCCATGCCTCGACTGGGATCCGAACCCAGTACCTACCAGACTGTAGACCGATGGCCTGCCACGACGCCACCGAGGCCGGTGGTTACTGAGAGAAAAGAGGGTGTAGTGGTCTCTAACCTCCCCACTGAGTTGTTAAAACCGACTCTGGGTGGGAGCCGGTACCGGGCTGCGAACCCAGTACCTACCAGTCTTATGTCCTATGGCTTAACCACGATACCACCGAGGCCAGTGAAGCAATGCAGTTGGGACCCCGACTGTGTTTTATACATCAGTTATCAGATAATGACAGTTCCACTTTATTGATCAAAAACACTCACTTCATGCCTGGTAATAATCATCAACTGCACGGAATCAATTTACTGTTTAAACAATTCAATATACAAAACAATGATCATGCACAGAAGTGGCTGGTAAGACTAATGGCTGAACAAATTGCCATTCATTACTGCCACTTCATTAACAGCCAAATAACAATTGAAGACCACTTAGATATAAGCATCTTTCACTGTACTGTAAACCTGGTCAAACAGCCACTGGTGCAGGCATTGAAATAAGTAGACAATGGTCATTCAAGGTACCAGAAGGTTAAGACAACATTTTAAAGAAAAAACACCAAGACATAAATTTTGATCAACTGCATGCTATTTAAATATGAATTACATATACAGTAAACCCCTCTAAACCGGACACCCTTGGGACCAAGGCAAATGTCCGGTTTTAAGAGGGATCAGATTTAGAGGGGTTAAGTTCTGTCCTGGTTTTTAGAAAGGGGCTCTGTAAAACGTCCGGTTTTGAGAGAAAGGGTTCTGTCTTGAGGGAATTCCGGTTTACAGAGGGTCCTGTATTGAGGGAATTCCGGTTTACAGAGGGTCCTGTCTTGATTGAATTCCGATTTACAGAGGGTCCTGTCTTGAGGGAATTCCGGTTTACAGAGGGTCTGGTCTTGAGAAGTTTCACCATACCAGTATTAGTACAATGAGACCAGTGACATGAATGAAGAACAAAGCATCAACATATTTATGAAAGAAATTTAATTGGTAATCTACAAATGGGTCACCATGCACTAGTTCTTTACAGTCATGTGTAGGGCAAAAAAGTTAAAGTATTACTGACTTAGGCATATTTCTGCCTACAAATAATAAGTGGTGGAAATAACATGCTGATGCTGAAATCCATGATTTATTATACTAACAAAGTATATCTGGGGGCTGATAACAAAAGTGCTGGTCAAACGTGTAAAAGTACTTGCTGGACCCAATCAGTTATGACCACCATGGGCAAACTCATGCTTAGGGCGTCGGACCTTCCAATCTGTGGACTAAAAGTGAGAAAAAAATAAAGTCTTACCTCGTCAGACTCGAAGACGTGACAGAGGATCTTGGCCTGCCGCCGGCGCCGCAGACTCTGTTCGTCCGGGCTGGTGATGAGACGTCGCCGCGCCATGATCACCAGGATGTCTCCGATATCAGCGATGTACGATATTGTCCTCAAAGAATGGTCCATCATGATTTCCTGGTAGAAAAATAAAACAATTAAACATCATAAATGTGAGTTAGTCTGTGATATCCGCGATGTACGATATTGTCCTCAAAGAATGATCCATCATGATTTCCTAGTGAAAAATACAACAATTATTATCAATATGAGTTAGTCTGTGATATCTGTGATGTACGATATCGTCTTCAAAGAATGGTCCATCATGATTTGTTGGTGGAAAAACACAAAAATTAAATATCACAATTATAAATATTATAGTAAATGTTTAACTCAAAAAAGGACTAAGTTGCCTGCGACCATCATGATTTCCGTTTGAAAAAACAAATTACTGTCAAAAAGACTAAATATCACAATATGAGTTACTAAAAAAATCAGGTTAAAAAGGACCCCAATATTTTTCAGAAGACATCCTGATAACTTTTTAAAAACAAAATTCATAATGTCAAATATATAACCTGCTTCCGTTAGTATGTTTTGTCATATGAAATGCCTTTAAAGTTGAACTACAAACTAGAATGGTAGGCCATGATGGCTTGTATGTTCTATATGTACTGGATAAATTAATGTAAATATGTGTTGTGGGCAGTTTAGCAATGAAAATGGCAAACCTTTGAATGGCATCTTATTTATTAGATGGTGAAAAGATAAATCAAACCCATATAAAGGAAGGACAGAATTTTTCTTTTAATTTCACAATGCACTTAAGGTTATATGAAAATGTTTTATTTTACGACACACTCAACATATTTTATTTACGGTAATATGGTGTCGGACTGTCAACACTTCATGGGCTACTCTTTTCGATTAGCAGCAAGGGTTCTTTTATATGCACCATCCCACAGACAGGATAGCACATACCACATCCTTTGATATACCAGTCATGGTGCACTGGCTGGAACGAGAAATAGCCCAATGGGTCCACTGACGGGGATCGATCCCAAACCGACCGCACATCAAGCGAGTACTTTACCACTGGGCTACGTCCCACCCCAAGGTTATATGGCGTCAGACATATTGTTAAGGACCACACAAGTGAGAGAGGAAACATGTTGCCGCCACACAATGTGGTTACTCTTTCCGATTACCTGTAAGGAATCTTTTATATGCATCATCCTGCTGACAGTATAGTACATGCTATGGCCTTTAGTACACCAGTTGTTGGGTACTGTCTGCCTGCTTATATTAGCTCTATATCTTTTTTAGAGCACAGATTTTAAATGTGCTTTTTATTTTAATAGATATTAAATATAAAAGCCATCTTGAAAAGAATCTTAAGTCAAAAGCAATTAGAGAAATGTTCAATAAAGTTCCTTGCCTTAGGGTCACATTATGGATAGGGGAGAAGCTGTTGAAAAAGCAAAAATATTAAATAGCTTACTACTGATAAAAAAACCCATGCTACCATCCTAATTATAAAACTTTAATTAAAAAAATATATACTTATATTACGTTCTTTTATATCAAAACCATAATTCAGAGGGTTATTAGCAAAGCGAAATTAAATTTATATGGAAAAACTAGCAGCCTTAATGTTTTTAAGTTGTAAGAAAAACCCCACTTATATTGATTAGAAATTTAAAAAAAAACAAAAAAATTTAAAAACAAAAAAACACAAAAACAAACCCTATTAGTAAATAACTTTATTTTGTGAAACCACATGTAAAATAAATCTGAGACATTAAGCAGGATATTAAGCGGCCTTAACACTGAATGTCTCAGACTTATAACTGTCACAAGTAATCCAAGCACGTCCAAAAGATTGCATCCTGTCCTGTTTAAATCTCAGGGGAGTCTCACTCTTAATAACCATGCACTTTAAGTGTAGGAGAAACCCTCGGTAACTCAAAACTGAACAGAATAAAGTCTGAATCCCAAGAAAAAAACAAAGAAATCATTAAAAATTGCCACCACTTTGTCCCATGGCGGCTTGATACGAGTGAAATTTCATAAATCAAGATATCTGTGCTAGGGCATTTTGTTTTTAATTCAATTGATTTTAATGTTTATATCAAATCAGGCTGTTCTAATGGTTAGAGGGGGATGCAAAAGGTACAAGTCTGCTCTCCAAATGTGACTGGAAATTCTGATTGTCGAGTTAAGAAATATAACTACCAGTCAGACTGGCAACCTCTGTTTTTTTATCAAGCAAATAAAGCATTTATGTTTAGTTTTTTTTTTAGTTTACTTTAAAATCTTTATTACACTTGTTTCATCCAATTTTAAATTAGTGTTAACATAAAGAGAACAAAAGCTGCAATAAAAAAGAGATTTTCAAGTTTGTAATATAAATTTGGCAATGATATATTTCTCTGTAGTCTGATGGACTTGTAGAAATCTTATTCTACATGCTATGAGATATATCTCACACTTACAGCATGTTGGAACTGGGATCCCAAATCTTATTCTACATGTTATGAGATATAGCTCACACTTACAGCATGTTGGAACTGGGATCCCAAATCTGATTCTACATGTTATGAGACATAGCTCACACTTACAGCATGTTGGAACTGGGATGCCAAATCTGAATCTACATGTTATGAGACATAGCTCACACTTACAGCATGTTGGAACTGGGATGCCAAATCTGAATCTACACGTTATGAGACATAGCTCACACTTACAGCATGTTGGAACTGGGATCCGAAATCTGAATCTACACGTTATGAGACATAGCTCACACTTACAGCATGTTGGAACTGGGATCCCAATCTGAATCTACAAGTTATGAGACATAGCTCACACTTACAGCATGTTGGAACTGGGATCCCAAATCTGATTCTACATGTTATGAGACATAGCTCACACTTACAGCATGTTGGAACTGGGATGCCAAATCTGAATCTACACGTTATGAGACATAGCTCACACTTACAGCATGTTGGAACTGGGATGCCAAATCTGAATCTACATGTTATGAGACATAGCTCACACTTACAGCATGTTGGAACTGGGATCCCAAATCTGAATCTACATGTTATGAGACATAGCTCACACTTACAGCATGTTGGAACTGGGATCCGAAATCTGAATCTACACGTTATGAGATATAGCTCACA